>NW_028188589.1:4371357-4648857 GCF_057382275.1 Copadichromis virginalis | reverse complement strand
TCTCCTCTGACACTCTGATCCACCTCCACACCTTCAACACCACATTCACTCAAACTCTTTATCCTGGGTTTATGGTCTGGTCTGGTTCCTCAGTGTCCCTGTGCTGAGTGGAGTGTAAAGAGTGTCTCCTGTTACAGAAACACTCTGACTGTTGAACAGATAGTTCAGTCTGTACATGTCTGTCTCTTTCACTCACAAACACGTTTTCAGATTCATGGATTCAATCAGTTGATGTTTGAAACTCTTCTCAATGATTCCTTGTAAACTTCTTCCTCTTCAGTCACAAACAAACAGGAAGTGATGTCACATGTGTTCCTGTCCACACAGCAGAATGAGTCTATTGCTGACAGTGATGTACAAACAGAGTGAGCATTTCTGAGGCCCAAAATAAACTGAGTAGTTCACTGAATGAACAATGGACTGTGAGCTCAGTTCCTTCATCATTAGTATGGATTATATATGTATATGTATTATATTAGTATCATATATATCAGGTGCTGCTGCTTTCAGTCATTGTGCAAATGTGCTGTTTATAAGCTTGTAAAGCTGCAGTCAGCTGAGACTGAAGAAGTCACCTGACCGAGAGACCAAATGTTTCACTGAGAACGTCCAGATGAACAGAATCAACCTTTGGGATAATCTGTTCCACACATCCATGTTTCACTTACTGCATTATATTTCCTCATTGCTGTGCACACAGGCCTGTGGCTTATAACCAACTCCAAGTTCAGACTCAGAGGCTGCTGAAGCTGTTTTCTGGAACAGAGACGTGTTGGATATAAAAGCAACTCTTCTTTATGTGTCAGCACTGAGGAAAGGAGCAGCTTCGTTTCTAAGTGTATGAAGGACTGTAGCAGTGTGTGTGTGAGCTTTATTTCACAGACAGAACCATGTCAAAAACACAACTTCAGGTAAAAACAATACAAAATCAAAGAGTCTGATCAGAAGGATTAAACAGAGGAGTGTGGGACTGTTTTTAACAGACAGCAGGTTAAGCCAGGCTGGAGGAGTAAACTGAGCCTCGGTGTGAGCAGCAGTGTGTTTGACAGGAAGCTGAGATAAACAGTCTGGAGCCCATTTAGTGCTTCATATGAAAGTGTGAGGATTTGAAAGCAAATCTAAAATCAAGCAGGAGTCAGTGTGAGAATGATTTGTGCTTTTCCTCAGTCAGATGCTGGGAGTTTCAGTTCATCCATGTTCAGCGTGCTGTGCTTTGTGTAACAGGAGAATATGACAGTATAAATCAAGTCTTCATGTCACTGAAAGCCTCCACAGTCTGCTATGGAGGTGCATCAGTTTGGATTTACAAGAAGAACATTTCTTAAACCTGCCACAAGATGGCGCTCCAACAGAAGGGATGTCCACAGTGTAACACAGACACACACATACTGTGTGAATGTGTGAGTGAATGGGCTTTCAACACAAGGCTTCTGCTGCTACCTTTAATGACATAATTAGCTAACAAGAACAAACTGTTAATTACCACCAAAGAACGGCTCCAGATTTTAGCTGCTGACCATTTTGTGAAACGTTGATTACATCAGCTTATTGTTGATTTTTCAACCTTAATATCAGCTGCTTTAAAGGAGCCTCGTTCTCTCGCAGTAACACTTTTCTTCACTAGATGCAGTGCAGGCACAGTCTGTGTTTCTAAACTACACACTAATGTTCATTGTTGTGCAGCTAAATCCTCCCTCTGGATGGGAAGAATCCCTGTCAGGCTTCAAACACCTGGCTTGGTGTTCTGGAGCTAATGTGTCACCTGTGAGGACTCTGAGATGAACACACAGCAGACACTTCAGTTCTCCGTCTGTGTGTCCTCAGTTTCCCAGCATGCCTTGGCTGTGGTGGTGGAGGTGAATGAGGGGGAACATGCTGCTCTGTCAGCACTCAGGTTTCATACCTGGTGATCTCAGAGGACAAAGCGGCGTTACAGCAGCGCACGTTGATGAGACCTGATGCTCTGAACAGTTCAGACTTCAGCCTCACTCTGAGAAAACAAACGACTGACTGTCAGCAGCAACTACACCTGCTCCATCAGTGACGGAGAGAAGAACTGAGACTGAGAGACATACAGCTGCAGGTCAAAGGTCAGAAACGCCCGCTCTTTGTACGGGTCAGGAGTTAGTACTGCAGAGGTCAGAGGTCAGCTTGCTGACAAACCATTTGAAACAGTTTGGAGCTAAAAGCACAACAGCAGAGGAAAGAAGAGACACTGCAGAGATGATGCAAAATATTGTGTTTTGTTCTCAGCTGTCAAAAAGTGTAACACACGTGTTCCAGCACAGCCTTTGTGTACTTTCACTTCTCCATACTGTCCATTGGAAATCCTGTTTGTTCCTTTTTGATTTCAGTCCATGTGTCCAAAGCAAACTTCTGTCCCACACTTTCTCTGCTGACTCTTCACCGATGCTCAGATGATCTCAGATGATTTCACCAGAACTCATCAAAATTCGGGCTCCACAGAAACCCAGACGTCACTAAACAAGCGTAACAAGCAAAGTGAAAACTGGTCGTTCAGCTTTATTGACCAAAGATAAGCTCACATGTCACCTCATGACACAGACACTTATTTCCACAGCATGCACGAGGACTGACAATAAGTGTCTATAAAGCCACTTCTATCTGCCACACCTGTGCTTCTGTCATGGTTGCTCTCCTCTCACTCTGTCATTTATCCACAGTCTGCCTCCCTCTGCTCCATCAGCTGACGTCCTCTCTACACCACCTGCTGTGTTTTATCCTGCAAAAACACATTTAAGAAGCGTTGCACCGAGTAACGGGAGGAACTGCTATAAAATCCATTTAAAGGAGGTGGTGCTGAGTGCTGTGACTGGGGTCCCACCACTGACATCACGGGTGGAGGACATGTTGGAAAACTGCTACAAAGTGCTGTGCAGCCAGCAGAGCTTACAGTCTGTCCTGTGTGTCATACAGGCTCTCACACTTAGTGTTTCTGTGACACATTGAAGAGAAGTTTGTGTTGTTCACAGTTGTGCTTGTACTGAGTGACAGCTGACATGACCTAACAGGAATAATGTGTCTGTGCTGAATGAGAAGTAACACACAATGAAGTCTTGATGCATCTCAATCATCCAGGAAAGTGAGTCTGTTGCTTCTGTTCATCTGGACGCAGCGTTTTGTGGGAGAAACGTGTCGTCATCATCAGGTGACGTCTTCAGTCTCAGCTGCAGGTTTCAGTCTTACAAACAGGACATTTGCATAAAGACTGAAAGCAGCTGCAGGAACGATGGGCTGGGAGCTCCGTTCCTTCATCTTAATTATGCAGATTCTCAGGACCATTGATCAACAACCACTGATCCATGTCCATGAGTCCCATTCACAGAGATGTGGGAATGGCTGCAGTCACAGCATGTAAGATGGAAATAAATGAGAAGTATTTAGCTGAAGTGGATTTGATTTATGTTACTTCTTTTTTAACTTGTAGTTCTACATTGGAAGATTATTGTGATATTGAAATATAAAAATACATTTATATTCTATTATTTTCTCAAAATAAGCGTCACACTGGTGGAAGCCGGTGTAGCCGCCGAAACGCCTGCATTTATGGAGACTTTCAGCCCCAGGTAGGCCAGTTATGGATCTTGGGATCCACATTATGTCAGCAGCTGTTCTCCACCGTGAACTGTGTTCAAACAAACACGCTCACGCCTCACAGACGACAGCTTACAGTCCTGTAGAGATAAAGTGACTTCGTACAGCCCCGACCTGCAGACGCTGTGCGCAGAGGTTCAGGAGCAGAAGTCCCGTTGTAAACATATCACGGCAGACCCGACGATGTTTGCATGAACGCGCTTTTTTTTAAAAGTCAGGTCAAGGCTCCAAAAGCCCAAAGGCGATATAACAGTTTGTGTTTGCTACATGGATCATTGTAGTTCAGCTTTCCTTTGTTATATTTCTTTAAGAGCTCAAAATGTGTTCATTACATAAATCAAATGTAATGTAATGTAAGCTCAATGTCCTTACAGCGTAGCGTCTCTTTGATAGAGAAATGCCCAGAGTTACACCATCTATCGTTCACAAACACAGCCAGACCCCCTCCTCCCTTCTTACCACTCTCCGCTGTTCTGTCATAAGAGGCTCAGCAGCTAAAGCAGCACACCTGGGTCTCCCAGCCTATTAAAAGCAGCCCTTTGCTTCACCTGCTTCACTAAACATTATTATTTTAAGCAGAGTGGTGTGATTCATGTAGGCATTGCTGTGTGACAGGATGACTTTTCTTGCACACCCACCAAATGAGGGCGCACATGCTTCCACGCCCACTGGTGACTGCACACATCCTTTCAAGGAAGCATTTCATTCATCCCTAACAAATGGAAGAAAACACTGTGCAGCGTGTTCAGGTTTGAACGTGGCCCTGGCCTCTCTCTGCATCCACCTGGCACATGCAACACACATCCACTCCCTGCTGAGCTGCTTGTATTTGATGTGTTGAAGTTTTGGTAAAGTTTGAATAAATTCCACTTTATTTATAGGAACATTTCATCTGTGGACTCCTGCTTCCCCTCTCCTTGAGCCAGTTTGTGACGGGAACATGACATAAGAAAAGTAATTTATCCCTTTTTGATTCTGTGTATCTGGCGCTCATCCAGTGAGTTCACACTTGGCAGAAACAGACTGAATTTGTCTGGAGAACTTTGGCTTCAGCCAAGTTAGATAAACACACTGTGTCTCTGTCAAAACAGCAGTGTAGTTGTGGCACCCCTGTGAGGGAATGACCACATGAATATTATTTTGTGTAAAACACTCATGTAACGGGACATTTTTCATTGCTATATGTATTTATTTTCAGTTTCTTTAAGAGGATAGAAAATCCATGTAACAGGGATTCATTTTATGTTAGAAAGCAGTGAGGGCGGAACTTTGGTGCTTGCTCCGGGGTTTCGGGGAGCAGTAAGTGGAGCCCACCTTCCGCTGCTTCCTCAGACACGTTCTGGAGGAAAGCAGAGACGCATCGTGTCTTCCTTACTCTGCTCTTCACCTGCTTTTACAGGTCGGTACACGGTGCTCGCACCGAAAATGTTGTTTATTGTCACCATGGTTACCCACGTTAATGTGAATGGGAGAGTTAAGGCGGTCCGCCAAAGTTATTTATATGTAAACACGGGAGAAAACCAGAGGAGTGTCCCGCGCGACCGCACCGCGAGCCCGCTCGTTAGGTGGAGCGCTCGTGAAGCAGAGTCAGTGCGCTCCTATGCTCTGTGCAAACGTGTTGTAATGCTCCAATCAAATCAGTTCTGTGAGATGTGAATGTTAATAGTTCTGTTAAAGTGACTGAGTAGATTAGCTAGTGTAACACAAGCACTCTGAGCAACTCTGTGTAGCTAACAGAGGCATTCATGGGTTGATTCAACAAGCTGTGTTTCATGATGCACTAAATAGTGATTTTGCCAGTAAATTACTGGAGGGAACAAATGTAATGTATTTACCAATGCTGTTATTGAATAGAACTGTTTAGCCAGTAAGACACTGCAGAAGACAATGTGATGTGTTTATTGATATGATAAAAGGATGTAGCTGTTATGGAAAGAAGTGTGAACTTGAGAAACTGAACCAGTTAAAAAGAGTATATTTCACTGATGTTGTGAAATAAGTAAATGTAATTGATGTGAATGAGGAACCAGCTGAACAGTATATTGAAAGCTCATGTTTAGTGTTTTATAGCATTTATTTGTGTGAAATAAATCAGACTCAGACACGTTCTGGAGGAAAGCAGAGACGCATCGTGTCTTCCTTACTCTGCTCTTCACCTGCTTTTACAGGTAACATATTTGTCATCGAGGTCTTCATCCTTGGGACCCGTAACATAGTAACTTCTTCATTGTTATACTTCTATAGTTTTCCCATTTTGTGAGCTGTGGATGTGGAAAGTGTCTCAGTGACACATCCACATGAAAACGGCGTTACCTTCGTTCATTTGCACGTCAAATGAACGAGCTGTTTGGACTTTAACGTCACAGCTGATGCTTCGATACTCGAACTCAAGAGTTCAGCTTCCACTCAGAGGTACAAGTACACACAGCAAAGATAAACGTGTACACAAGGTTGAACCCACAAGTGCACAGCTCCGACCAGAGATGGGCAGTAATCCGATTACTTTTTTCAAGAAACAAGTAAAGTGAGGGATTACTATTGCAAAAAAGGTAATTAGATTACTGTTACTTTCCCGTAAGCACGCTGCGTTACTGCGTTACTAAAACCGCAGCTGTGTGCAGATGAACAATGGATAATCTATCGAGTGTGGAGAGAGTGTGAGCGTGCAGCGTTTAAAGCGTGGAAGCACTGACCTTACTTTGAGTTTGACTCTGTAAAAAGTGACAAAAACATTAGCATCCGCTGTTCACTGCGTGGGAAGAAAACATGCTCACTCACTATGTGTTAATGGGCATGCTTATTTATAACTTTGATAAAATGTCATAAAAATAATTCCATGCCAGCTCACCATTGGTGATCAGGTAGTTTCTGTTCCAGTTCCAGTCCCATAAATCATGAAGCTTGCTGCCAGAAAAGCTTCAAATCTCCTTTGAAAGCTGTTTGTGGTCTTGATTGTGGGAGCTTCAGTTGTCTGACTCCAGCTGCCACACAGTGCTCACTGATATCATTTGCAAAAACCCCAGTGTGACAATATTTATCAGTGAAGCAGAAATCAGGAAGTGACGACTTTTCTTTGAACATTTGCTAAGGCTAAGCTGTGCTTTCTACCACAGTTGGGAATTTCCTGGTTTACAACAAATTATTGTGTCAACACCGCATAAGATTTCAAACTACAGGAAAATCACTGGAGTTATAAGAGGCAGACAACCACACACACACCACATGCATGCTGTTGCTATTTATTGTGGATTAACCTGTCAAGGGCAAGAACAAAAGAATTCTGCCTCAAATACAGGAAATAATAGCTTTCCTGTATTTCCTCCATTGTTGGCATGCTGGTTAGTGCTGTTGCTCCACAGTAAGAAGGTCCTGGGCTAAATTATCCATGAATGTAAACGGCTGTGTGTTTCTATCTGATAGACTGGTGAGCTGTCCAGGGTGTACCCTGCCTGGTAACCTATCACTTCAGGGTTATTTCCCAGCCCTGCTGCAACCAGGATAGAGATAGGAGGATGGTAGTTGTTGTAGACCCATTCAATTTCAATTGAAGGATTAAAATGTTCCAGGAGCTCAACTTACTCCATCTGAACATGTTTCAATCGTGTTTTATGAACACAACATGCAGCTTTACTGAATATGAAAAGGTTGTGTTGATTTAACTCAGTTGTTTAAGTTTCTGCCAAAGCAAAACCTTTGTGTGCAACCAGTGTCCACTATTGAATCAAGTAAATCCAACATGTTTTTGTCAGTGCAAGAGGAGTTACGGTGCCTGTATTCCTGCACAATATTGTCCCGGGAGGGAGAAAAACTTTCTGGTGAAGTTTTGGTTGATTTTTGGGTTTTGCTTGACACTAGGTTGATTTTATCAGTGAGGTTTGGATTGTTTTCTTTCTCTAAGAGAGAGAAAGATGGTTTTATGCTTGGACATGTTTGCAATGGGCCCCAGTATTTGTTACTTTATTAGTATTTTATTGGTTGCGTTTGTTTGTGCTTTTGTTACAGTGCACTGAGATAAGAACATCTGAGAGGTGTGATCCACCACTGGTGATATTTTGGTATTTTGTGAGTTCCCGATTTAACAAATCAGCTCTTTAATCCAGACCTGAGAGGTTGAACTTTAAAGCGCTATAAAATATTCTTACTGGAAACAGTGGCAAAGTGTTTTTCTCCATGATTATAATGAGCTTGGGAAAAATTCACTTATATGGGACATTGATCACATGAGAAGTCCTGAGCCTAAAAGGATTGCAGCCAGTCAATCCAGTCCAAAAACAAGGAGCTGTTTTCCTTTAAAATGATGACGTCATCTTGCTGGTGATGGAGGCTCGAATAGGCTGCGCATGAGACTCCATTTTCAGCAATATCTGGTATGAATGTGTGTGGATGTATGCATGTGACTGGACTGTGACGGACTGACGACTAAAAGTTTAACTGACTTGATACTGAGACAAAAACGGTGCCGACTTTAGGATTAGTGAATGTCCACAACAATTCACCCAGCCTGTAGAAGAAGGGTGGAGGTTTTGTCTTGCTTTGTTTGTGCAGGAGCAGAAGGATGACAGAGACTAAAGGGGGAGGCTGTAGCTTCACATGAGTGTGATCTGCAGACTGAACCCTTTGGTTGCTAATGTTGAGTCACTGATGTTTGCATTAAGAAAATTGTGTTTTATTAGCTGTGTTTTAATTAAGGTATCACATTATATTGTTGGGAATGTTAAATGCTAAAGTGAAGAAAAGCTTTGATTTCACTCATGACTGAACATGTTATTATTAACCATAGCAGGCCACTGTAAAGAGTCAATTAGCTTTTATAGATGGAAAAAAGGCCAAAAACTCTGTTAATGCCTATGAATAACAGGCAATGATAGACTTGTCACATTCAAAATAGAGATATGTAATAATAAACACGGGTCCGTGTCATTTAGGTTCTCCATTGAAATAGTCAGTCATTTAGAAAAGTAGAATATATATATATATATGTCTCAACGCTGTTTCTCAATAATATTAAAAACCTAAAAACTATTGTTGTGGAAGATAGAAGTCACTGTGACAGCCCTCTGACTGTGGAGGACGTTTGTAATCCTATTTCTGCACTTAAGGCCAACAAATCTCCCGGCACAGATGGTTTAACTGCACAGTTTTATGAATCATTTTCTAATCTCCTGGCTCCGTTCTTACTGCAGCTTTTCATAGGAAGTGTAGAGAATAACATCCTCCCTCCTACTCTTACTCAGGGTCTCATAACACTTATTCCAAAGCCAAACAAAGACTTACTTCTTATTGATAATTGGAGACCCATCTGTCTGCTCAATGATGACTATGAGATTATGGCTTTAGTACTTGCTAACAGAATGAAAGAGTTCTTGGACACAATTATGGATGAGACACAATCAGGCTTTATGAGAAACAGACACCTTTCTAAGAACATGAGATTGGTTTTAGATCTACTTGATTACTCTGATTTGGTATCTGACTATAGCTTCATTCTCTTCCTGGATTTTTAAAAGGCTTTTGATACAATTGAACATCAATTTATTTTACACTCTTTGGAAAAATTTGGCATTTTTCTGTAAAGCTATCAAAACCTTGTACACGAATGGCAATAGCTCAATTAAAATGATTAAGACTCCACCCCGAGATTTGACCTGTTATACAAGGAATCAGCACAGCTGATAAGGAGCTCATCATCAGCCAGCTAGCTGATGACACCACACTCTTCTTGAAGAATGCAAATCAAATCCGTCCAGCCCTTAGTGTTATTAGTGATTTCTCTGAGGCATGTTAATACTTTTAGCTATTTTATATCCATAAATCAATGGCGTGTCCAGCGGGGTGGCCTGGGGGGGCACAGGCCACCCCCCCAACCAGACTGGCCACCCCAGGTGCCACCCCAAAGGTAAAACAATAAAATTCAATCAAATATCAAATGTACGATTATGTTTTCACGGTGAAGCTCAGATATCCGAGTCTAAGTGAATGCAGCATCGGCTTCTGCGCTATGCGCATCACGTTAGCAAAGGTAGGCGAGCCAAGCACGAAGGACAACACTGCAGGAAACAATTTTTCGGTGAAAGAAAATGAGGACAGAATAAATGTCCCGGTAAGTAATATTAAGTTTGTTGAGTTTAGTAAACTTCAGTGAAATTAGAATCCCAAGGAAAAAAATAACACTTAAAGAATTTTTGCAGCCGTCGAATATTTCAGACAGTATGCTACTGAGGGCAGCTAACATAAGAGTTATGAGTTATAAGATGCAGGTCGATGTGTAAAAATAACTCAGTTGTTTGGTGGTGGCTATGGCAGGGCTTCCACAGAGGCCAGCAGGTGGATGAGGGAAGGGGAGGCAGGAGGAGAGACCCGAGGCAGCCACCAGTCCGAGTGTCAGGTGAACTGAACTTCAGGTAAGAAGTTATGACCTGCAGTCTATCTGGGTCAGATATAAACTAAGTTTAGGTGGAGTTTATTTTCGTTGTGCTGACTTTTTACCCTCAGTTGCAATAACTCGTACTGCGTTCTAGCCAGCTTGATGGAGTTTTTATACAGCTGGGTGGGTGCTATGATGTTACTGATAGTGAACTTTATTTTATTCATGCCAACGGCTCCTTAAAAAGATGGAATGGTCCCTCATTCAGAGAAAATATTACACGTTTCGTATTGAGCTGAGAAGAGACGCAGTTTGTCCCGGACTTTAGCTAGAATGGAAAAAGACACAAAGCTGGAGTTATTCTGTCTTTACGCTGCACAGCTGCCTCTTCTTCTCTCATTCTCTCACCCTCTCTCTCCTGCTGCTACTTCAATCATGAAACTGATCAATGATCAGCTGATCGGCTTTTCTCTCTCATTTATTTATCGCCCACTTTGCTGGTCATGATGTCGGTTTGTGTATATGTGGTGAGAGGGAAACATGAAGATGAAACCAGGAGATGTCCTTACTGAACCATCAGAGCTGAACAGGTGATGGAGAAACAGGTTTACCTTTTAGGTCACATGAATGAGTTGAAGGGAAGTTATGAACTGTTTCTGAGAGACAAACAACACCAGGATCCTTTTCTATGTAGCTGACAGCTGGTAACTGTGCAGGGGTGGATCTAGCAAATTTTTGCCAGGGGGCAGGTAGGGCATTAACAGGGAAAGGGGGCACAAAGAAATACTTTTCTTTCTTATTCTCATTTAAAATATCTAGCTTTTATTAAATAATTATCTAAATCTTACAACCAAAGTTTTTATCTGACGTAAAATGTATAGAAATCATACATATACCAACAAAACTGTACATCACTGTCACAACAGCATTTGTTTTCATTCAAAGGCTTTATGGCTTTAATACCTGGTGGGCCGGACTCTAGTCAAAATGCCCGATTTTCTGTACCGGTCCAGCCCTGCAGGTTAATACTGGCAGTGTCACCATGCCAGCTGACTGTATTTCATCATCAGCCAGTGCTGTTCTTTATCAATATTACCAAAGTTTACCATAAGGAAGCAAAGAAAGTATTTACTTGCTTTCAGGTTTTATTCAAATATTAGTCTTTTCAGTTGTTTCCCCACTTTTTCCCTGTTTCAAAATCAAACACCAGTTTGTGAGAAGATTATCTTCTTTTTTTAACAGGCAGATAAAGTTTTGCATTGGCATTGGCTAATTTGTCAATTGTTTGCTACAAATGTTCGTATTTTAATATTAAAAAATGTTTTTGCCCAAAACATATGTGCACTATATGTCAGTAAAAACACTATGCAAATATTGATGTCCTTGAATGCTGAGTAAACACTGACAAAGCACTGATTGTATCTCTTGTACTTTATCAACGCAGTATCTAAAAACTTTGCACCGGAGTGGTTAAAATCTCATTCTAATAAGAGTTAAAAGCGCATTCGGTTATTAGGTTTACAGGATTATTGAATTATGGTTAATGGTTGGTAGAATTTTTTTTTAAACATTATCTGCCAATTACATCTGCCACCCTTCTCCAAATCTGTGCCCCTACCTGGCCCCCCCAACAAAAATTTTCTAGACACGCCACTGCCATGAATGTAAGTTTATTAATAAAACACCATATTTCTGCCGTTTTATAAGGATATGAATTGTACATACAATCAATTTCAGACTCAACCAACAAAAAGCCTCTCAGAACAATATTTATATTGTAACAGTTGCTATTGTAATGCAGTGTATCACCACATGGCGGCGCCTCCTGTCTCATGACTGGTGTCACCCCCTTTTTGTTCTTCTTCGCACTCCTCCTGTAATGGATGCTCCCGTGTGTACGCGGACTAGTGTGCTCTTTAGTAATGTGTGGTAGAGGTAGCACTTTTATTTTTGATATTGTAAATAAATGAGTACTTTTTGGAAAGTCAGAAGCTGTTGCTCATTCGCTATCCACCTGCACACCTCCGCGGCTGGCTTCATCTCCACTGCACGTTACAACTGGCGCCCGAACTTTTTCCCCTTGGACTTCAGACGATTTTTGCATCCCGCCGAGTAGAGCTGGGCGATATATCGAGTTTTTAAAACATATCGATATATTTTTATACGAGATATAAGATGTGACATTATCCTTTATATCGATATAGTCTATGTTACGTTATAACTATAGTTGTGGAGCCGCAAGTTTGCCTCTCTTTCGTCCACTTTTGTCTCTACGCAACGTTACTCCGCCTCGCCTTCACTGAAGACAACTCCCCCTCCTCCCCCATTGCTTCACGTGCAGGCAGCGACAAGATGGACACGGCAAATCTCCGTTAACGAGTTACTGCGCATCGACCAGTGAGTGGGGCTGGACGGCGTCAACGTGTTAACGAGCTAACCATGCTAACGAGCTAACCGCGCTAACCCAAAAATCCTTGCATTTTCTCAAAAGTTGACAGCGCACCTTATGTATGAATTCTGGTTGTGTTTGATGGCCGTGAACCGATTTTATGTGGTACACAACGCTCAGCAATCTGTCAAAAATGTTTTATTACGACTTTGGTAAACTACGGTGCTGCACCGCTTGATAGTTTGTCGGCGCATTACGGCTACCGAGGAGCCTTCGCGGAGTGATACGTACTGTGCTTCAACGTAATATTACCCTACTGTGTATAAGGACCATAAATGGCACCTGTTCAGAGACGTGGTTACGAAGAGGATTTCAAACTCAATGCTGTCAGTCACAGAGTAGAAGTTGGGAACAGAGCAGCTGTGAAATCTGTCTTTGTTACTATGCTCAGCGTCTTTTAGTTTACATTTTGACTGCACAATTGTGAGCTTTTTGTTATGCACAAAAACAACATTGTTTTCTTTTATTTATGGAGCATTATTATTTAATAAATGCTCATAATTTATTTTTGAGTAAATTTTATGTACATCTGCTCTATGTTAATAAAAGTGCCTGTGTGACATCTGGGACACAGCTTTGACTAAGAACTCTCATTTTGTTCTTACTTTATGGCTTTTAAAAAAAAATATCGAGATATGAATTTTGGGTCATATCGCCCAGCCCTACCGCCGAGGATTCTTCTCTTCTAGCACGTGAACTGTCTCGGAAATCCCCCCAGTTTTGCGGACGCTCAGACGTTTTCTCCAGCCATGGCCGCAGCCTCAGCTCAGGTGGGACCCGACTAATTTCTGGATACCGTGGTGTGCCGCTGCTCCGCTTAGGAGAAAGAAAAAGAGAGAAGCTGACTCCGCGACGCGAATGGACTCCGTGGATTTGTTATTTGTTGTTGGTTTCGTCTTCTAAGGATTAATTCTTCTGTGGAGAGCCTGGACATGAACATTTCTGCTGGCTTTTCATTCCCCTTTCCCTCTGCTGAGACTGACTGTAGCACATGTAAGTGATAGCTTGGCCGACTACAACCGTTGGTGCTGGTCTTCGGCTCAGTATAACGAAACGACTTAAAACTAATCTTGCATTGAGCTCTAGTGTTGCAGACATGCTATTGTAATAACATGGTTCTGATCACTCCAGTCTAATTTCAGTTGTTGGGCGAAATTTTATATGTGGTTTTTCTAAATTTAATCTTGAACGCATTTTTGCAGTTTTGTCTTTCTAGTCTGACCTAACTGACTCTTTTACTGCTATATCAATAACTGCGCTGTGCCCTGGAGCGGCTTAATTTTTTTGAAATCGCAATGGCACACTGCCCAGACGACTCTGACTCAGACATGGAACTATGATAGGTTTGTAGCTTGAACCCATCCGCTGGAACGTTGGAGACAATATAATTACACTGCAAAGCAAGACACAAGTAGGCAAGCTTCTTCATGTTTCTCGTGCACGGGAGAAAACCGGACAAAGCGCCGTCCCTTCGCTTAACCCCAGTTGCTCTCGTCCGTTCTCCCGTACCACTGTTCTTTTATTGAGGTTACATGAATATGCATAAGTTCATTAACATATGACGTCTACATACAAACAAAGAGTACCTTGCCTGTGTATGTGGGTGTGTGTGTGTATGTGGGTGTGTGATTTGTGTGTGTGTGTGAGAGATCTGTGTGGGGTCAAGATGTGACCCTGTGTAGACTCTGGTGCTAGCTGGTGCCAGGACGTCTGGGTCCATCTAACAAAAGGCTCTTATACTTAAACAGATATACGTGTGCTTGCTATACCATAAATCAAAGATAAACTCTCCTAGGGAGTGTGATCCATGCCAGGACACTGTGCAGAGGAATGTATGCACCCCCCTCTACACAGAGTTAATACAGACCTCTTTTAGGATGAGACATCCTTTCAATCTACCAATGATTATATACTTCTAAGCATATATGAGTAAATGTTTCTAAGCATAAATGACAATCAACAATACAAAATCTAACATTCCCCCCTTATTGACGTTTATGCTTGAAAAGTCCCCAGTTACGAATACCTCATGTCTGACAGGTTCAATGCAAACATTGTTATATTCAGCATATGTCAAATCACCCTAAATTACTGAAAAAATACACAGTTTAACAAATGTATTAGCGGTTATCCCTAGGGATGGGTACCGGTGTCCGGTGCCATGATGGCACCGGTTCTGACATAAACGGTAGTAACCAGACCGAAAAGCAGCGCACATTTCGGTGCTTTATTTCGGTGCTTTTTTTTCCTGAGCTGTGATACACTTCTAGCCAATCATTTTACGTTTCCGAGGATAGTAGGCGGGTCCAGGTACGTACGTTCTTTTATGCAGAGCTACAGATTAAAAATGCCCAAGGCAAAGCGGTCAAAAGTCTGGCTGTACTTCACAGCAAAATATGCAAACTCAGCAGCAACAAGTGCTTTAAGCTGATACTGTGATACTGTCAAAGAAGGTAACACCTCAAATCCGATGAAACACCTGGCGACGCATAGCGTTTTTTTTTTTTAAAAGCCGAGAAATGCGCCGTATTGGATGGCAGCAGCAGCCGTTCTTCTCTGCGTGAGTAGCTTAATGTTGTTCGTGTGTAATTTACATTGAGTAGGCTAACCACGTTATTACATTAATGCATGTAAGGTGAACTAGCAAACATCATCATAGCTACATGCGGCTGTCTTCTTGTTTGATGGCAGATGCTCCCTTCACCCTGGCCAAAAAAGCTAAAACGACCAAAGAAAAAGTGGAAAACAGCTAAATATGAGAGGTTTTTGGACAAAGTTTGTATTTTTTCCATTGTTTAAGCACTGCTTCCAGCTAAGAGTGATACCATATATGCCCCATAGCTGCAGAAAAGGCTAACATTGTTATCTTTTTACAAAAAACCAGCTGAATATGAGAGGTTTTTGGACCAATTTTGTGTTCTCCATTCTTTAAGCACCGGTTCGAGCACCGTTTGAGCACTGGCACCGTTTCAAAAGTACCGATTTGGCACCGGTATCGGATAAAACCTAAACGATACCCATCCCTAGTTATCCCATTCAGTGATCTCATCTCATGGCAAACTGCATCCTACAAGCAAACAAAGAAATTGTTAATTTAATAGTGAAAATAAGAAAGTAACATTTTCAAAACCATCTCAGCTTGGTGGTGTTTTCTCTGGGTGTGCAAATCACATGTCTCTCTGCAGAGTGGTTTGAGTTCTGCAGGGCGTCATGAATGTCTCTTCCAGTTGTTTCCATCACTGTCCATAGGACCAGAGTCCGAATGTATGTAGAATAAACATTCAAACATACTAGTTAGTTTTGTTGTTTGTCAACATGGGTCTCAGCTATTTCCAAAGCTGCAGACCTCTCAGCACTCTAGTTTTATGGCCTCTACCAACCCCCATCACCTCATTCAAGCCTTCGTCCTGTGAGGGGGATATTGTGACTCCTTCATTGTCCACGCTCTGCAGAGAAACACCTCTGTGGAAAGGGTGCAGGGTTCCGTTATCTTACTGCTGTTGTGATCCCAGCAGTCTTCAGGGTATCATCGTATTCACAGTACAGTGGCACAGCATTAGGTGATGTTCATAGGAAACTGCTGTCATCACCACCATAGCTTCTGGTTCCTGTGCTTTTCACAGAATCATGATGTCATCCTCGAACTCCTTCTGCGCTGTCGATGGAGCCTGGCACGCTCCCGTCATCCCTCGAGTTTTCCTGTCCCAACGCTGCTGAAGATGATCTCTGATCCTCCTGAAGTCTCTCTCCTGGCCTCAGCTCCCATCCTGTGGACGATCCTCTCAGGCACTCCTTCTCGTCATGGATAGTCCTGATTTTGGGCCTGCTGGATCTGTCTCAAAACACTCAGCTTCTCTGCCTTCCTCCTGGTTCAGCTGATTCAGCTGTCACGCCTGGCACTTGGTTGCCCTAGAGTTGATCAGAGGCTGGAGGTTGAAGTGCGAGCTTACCCTACGGGGGCTCAATCAGCACTCCCCCCTCACCACCGAAACAACCAAGTGTGAGATTTCTCTATTGTGCTGTCTTGAGGGTGCTGGGGTTTCCTGGGACCTCGACCTCTTTGCAGTGGCTCTGATAAATCCAGGAGGGTCTCTCCGCTATTTTGCAGGCAGTTTCATGGTCCTTGCTGTGGCTCCAAGGTCTGATCTCATGCTGGGCCCCAAACAGCTTGACCTTTGTCCTCAACCACTGCCTGGGCTATGCCTGGAATGTTTCTCGCTTCTCACTGCTGCACCTGTATTTCAGAAAGACTTCTATTTGGAGAGCATGTAAACAATC
The DNA here is from genome assembly GCF_057382275.1 of Copadichromis virginalis. Lineage (NCBI taxonomy): Eukaryota > Metazoa > Chordata > Actinopteri > Cichliformes > Cichlidae > Copadichromis > Copadichromis virginalis. Next base: position 4,632,151 of record NW_028188589.1, on the reverse strand, counting down.
ATCAAACCACATTCTTTAGTTCAGTGAACTTCACTAATAGGCCATCAAAGCCTCATCTGAACATGGGTGCACCACTTGCATAGATTTAATACTTGTAAATAAACAGCTAATCACACAAATCACTGCAACAATAATAGTAAACATTGTTTAATGTTAATTCTGGACCCCACTTCTTGACGCATGGACAACCATGCGTCAACTCACCAAACCAGGATCCCTGTCTTAAAAACTGGCTCCACCAGGAGCCTGCATACAATAAAATCAACTTCACTCTTATAAACAATATATCAGAAGAGTAATAAGCATTCAACATCAGCAAGACAAGTGTCATGTGCAGGTTTTCTCAAATCGGGAAACTACAATTATTTCCCTAATTTGCCTCAGACATGGATCATCCCATGTGCTCAGTTAACATTAATGTAATCAGTGACTTCTCTTAAGCAAATTCACTCCACTCATATATCCCTATGGGCTCAAAGTGGCCAGCTAAGAGCCCATATTCAACTTTCCCAGAAACACAGTAACCTCATATTTGTTTTACTCATGTCACTTGTCCGCTTCTGCCGAATCCTCCACAGCATTCTCAAAGAAACAAACATTAGCAATACACATTGACTGTGGTCAGACGGAGGTCAGACACAGGTCAACAGGTTCCAGAGGTACCATAAAAACACCATAAAGGTAGCCAACCCTAGCTGTGGAAAGAATGACAGTCACATATAAACCCAGAAATCCTGTAGTAGGAAAACATTAACTAATCCTCTTATAAATCACATGATCAAACACATGATTAATCATCTGCTGTAAAAAGAAATGTAAATGTTAGCGCTGCGCAGGTGTGTACACTTTCTCACAGTAATGTCTGTGAGCAACACAAGTTAGTGAATGACACACACATAGTAAATTCACAGACAGAAAAAATGGCATTTAAAAGATTAAATCGTCATGCAACCGCGAATGTTGCTGTCATCTTTCTGCTCCTGTAACAAAAAAAACACATAAATTCATCCACCTTTTTGTCCTGTCTAGGTGGAGGTTAACCTTGAGTCGTGGTCATGTCCTGTCAGCTTTTACCAGTCAGTCAGTTTGTTCTTTATTTCCATTCATTCATTCATTCTTTGCTGATAGTGGAACCTGTCGTCGCATTTAGTTTCCACTTCCAGCAAAATGACGTCATTTCAAAAAGAAAAAGAACTTCTAGATCGGATTACCTTGCTGAATCCGGTTTAGGCTGGGACATTCATTTAATAATTGGCCCAAATAAGTGGCTTTCTCCTGAGCCCATTTTAATGTGGAGAAACCTCACTTGTAACGGCGTTCTCGACAGGTCGTATAGCACTTTTAATTTCTGACGTGCAGATCTGCTTAAAGAAAAGAAATAGACAAACAAAATCAGTGCCTGTTCAAAAGATAAAATGAAAAATAACAGATTATCAAACAAAACTTTCAGTGCACTGTGAAAGTATCAAAATAAAAAGGCCTTGTTAAGTCATGACACAAACTCCTCATCTCAGGAGGGTAAATCATACCATTAGCATGGTTCATCATACCATCATACTAATCGGCAGGCTCGACTTCACAACAGAAGAAAAATCATCAGCTAGATTCACTCCAAGCCAACCATCAGCTGCACAACACACAACATAACCCTAATGTCTTATTAGCTATGAGTTTAATCACCAGGTCTGTGCTCTTCACTCATTTAGGCCACAGATCTATTGTATTCAATTTTCCTTTTCCCTTCATCATAAAACATGTGACATGCTGTCATGCACTTCATAAAAGAAGTTTGTTCTGACGTATTCAGAGTTGTGTATCTAGATACAGAATTCACTCGCACATCAAAGCAGGAAACTCAGTGTTTTAGAGTCTCCACTCAACACAACAACTCCAACACATCTCATTCACTCGTGCTAGAATTCAGTCACCTTTCATTAATCTAAAACCGATCAACTAATTTGCATATCAGCTATTAACCCACTAAGTTGACAGGACAACAGGAAAGCATGTTCAAAATAGTATCACAAAAGACAATTCCCCTCATACAGTAAATCACTTGCTGCATCAATCAAGCAGGAAGCTTCTCCCAATTTACCATTTTAACACTAAATTTATTGTCTGATCACTGGTTAGTCAAACCAGGATCTTTTTTTTCCCCACAAAGGTTAAATTGTTGTCCTGCAACCTAGAGAGTCAATTTTTTTTTTTTTTTTTTTAAGGATAAATTCAGTATTTGATAACAAGTGTCTGCTAAATTGACACTATTTTACACTGATGAATGATAACAAGCTAATTTTCATTGCATGGGTGTTTGTGTTATTAGGCAGGTCTAATGCATGTCTGTGGAGCTGCATATCCAGCAGAGCATGTTCTTAAAAGCTGCCTTTCCTACACACTTCTCTGCTATTATTTAATCATTTCTTAACTAATGTGCTATGAGTCTTCATGAGTCATTTTGTGTTTGGAATTGTTAGTAGGGTTAATTCATGTTCTGCTTGTTTGTGTGATTTTGTATGTTTATATTTGTTTCAGACTCCTTCACAATTTTCCCACTTAAGCAGTCAGTTTTCTTTTCCCCAGGTTTGCTAACCCAAATTTTGATTTCCCACATTTAATAACAGCATTCCTCTGTGTTTCCACTTACTCTCACTCTGTTGTCATCTCACTCTTTCAACAGTCCACAGCCGGCAGTTCTCCTTCAGCTTTGTCCTGTGTTCCACTGTCTCTTCTTGCCATTTTACTCCACAGGTGGCAAATGTCAAACTCCAACAGTCTCCTCAGTTCTCCTCAAAAGTTTTCTTCACATGCATAGTGAAGTTGCAGCTTGTTGGAAACACAGTGCCATTCATCCGATCAGTCAGGATGATGGGTTTGCTCTTCTTCTCTGGTGATGTTTGTCCACATTGCTGCTGCTCGCTGGGACTTTTTGTTCAGGACTTTGCTGCTGTCTCTTTATCTGCCATGTTATTGCTCTTTGGAGCTGCATTCCTTGTCTTCAGGGAGGTGTGAGCTTGCTTGTGAGGTTGAGAAACACATGGTGCTGTAAATAAGTCAGCCAGAAACTTGGCCTGAACGTTTCCAATGATGTTAAACTATAACTTTCTTCCGACCGCTGCATGTGGAAAATTGATTCAGGTCTGCTTTTCACCTGAAAGTGACAAACTAAGACATGTTCATTATTATCATCACTGCTTAATCAACACATCTCTCTCTCTCTGTGTTTGTGTGAACAATCCTTTCTTAAAAGCAGAAAATGACATTGTAGTTGTTTTTCGGCTGATCAACACGAAACCTTTTTCCTATGATTATTTTTTTTCGTCTACAATGTAATTTGTCTCTTTTTCACTCTTTTTTTTCCCTTTACAATAGCTTGTGATCCGCAAAATCACCGCTCTCACTCACAATCAGAGGCAATTACTTTTGCACAGTGCACAAAAACACTGTGATGTCAGACACATTCACACTCACTTTGTCATCTGCATAAATAAATCATATGGCTGGAGATATGTGCCATGATGATCCATAGGCATGATCACATGTTTATTTAATTATTTTCAACCCAACAAAACAAATAAACAAAAACATGATGCTGATGCTATGAACACTCCACACACAAGAGTCAAGATGCAGGAAAACTGCTCATGGAAACGCTGCACACTCCAGTTATCATATGTCTGTGAAGGTTCTCAGTCATCCAGGTCATCGTAGTCAAAGGAGCTTGCAAAGAAAAGCGTCTGGACTTCTTTAAGTTGCTTGAAGACGTTTCACCTCTCATCCGAGAAGCTTCTTCAGTTCTAAGGTCAAATGGTGGAGAGTCCCAGATATAAACCTAGTGGGAGTGACCCCCACAGAGGGACAAAAGGACCCCCTGATGATCCTCTAATCGCCTGAGCCAAGGTGTGAAATTGGGTGTGGGACCCAATCAGCCAGAGTTTCGGGTGTGTTAACACACACCCAGGAGTTGTTTGCTCAAACACTCTAAGAAATATCTGTGCTGTTAACAGTTTCATGCTTCAAGAGACACTCTTTAAAGCCTCGTGCTTTGGCACAAACAGCTGGCTTTTCTTTTTCCCTCTTTTCAATGGCTTCCATCGTCAGCACTACATCAACGAAGAGGCCATCATCTGGTTTTCCAAAATGTCCAAAGATTTTCTGGAGGGCATCATGCTTGGCCCACCACCATGTCTCACCTATTGGACTGAGGCGTCTGTGTCTTGTGTTTTCGGTTTGTTTCTCCCACAGATTAACCCTGTGATAGGACTCCTTGATGAACACAGCTATGTCATTAAGTAAATTAAAGAGTGATCCACTTTCAATGACACTTTGTGTTATTATTTATTACTAGAGCTACACTAATAAAGCAAAGAGGAGGGGGAAGTAATAAATATGAAATAATGTATTTATGATGATTCCATTTGTTTCACTATCCACTCTGTGCATGGCAAAGCTTATTACATGTTTAAACTGTAGAGATACAATCATTTTACTGCTGTAACATCCAACTTTTGTCTTATTTAAAATATAAATCTAATATAATCTGCTTCTTAATGTATGTTCTTTAAAATACAGCGTGTGTTTTTAATATATTATAATTATAATAATGCATAATTATGTGGACATGCATATTAGATCGTTTTTAGTGAAATATAATCCCTCCAGAAAGGCAGGAAAAGCCCGGAAACTTACTTTAAAACTAAATATGTTCCCTAAAACGGTGACAGAGCTACAGACCCATGACAGCCTTACAGAGGTAGCCAGCAGCTGTGACCAGCACTACCTGTGCAGTTAATAAAAGCACAGGTAATGTTTGTCGCGCTGTTGCACACACAGCACACTCGTTTGTTTCAGTTCGTCAGTTGCAACAAGACAGCTTACCAACGTGTATGTAATAAGCTAATACTCCTGGGTGCTACACACTACAGTGTGCGCTGTACACCTACTTACTGGTTTTGTCGCATCAGTCTGTGTCTCTGAGTTAACTTGTGTTTCTCCTACAGCTCCGGATTGCTAAAAATGCGCGTGCTCTTTGTGAGCTCGTTCCCGGCTCGTAACCAGCGCGTTCTGCCGTCAAGGGCGACCATTGGTTAAATGTGATCATGTGACTGATGCAAGCCAGATCCTTTTATTTAGCAAAACTGTGATTAATAGTTAAATATTATTGTTGAGGGGCACAGACAGGACTCCGCACGCACACACACATTAAAAAAAAAATAATAATAATTTTAAAAAAAAAAGTTGCCTCAACAAAAGGGCACCTTGGGCACCCATCAGGAAAGGGGCGGGTGCTCAAGCCCCTCTAGCCCCCCCCCTCTGCACGTGCCTGCTGTTAGGTTAATTGTGCTGATCCTCGGGTTGGGGGATTTGTGTTTGTACTGGAGCGCAAAATTCAAACCAATGGAAGATGGACAACAAAAGTTCAAAGCCATCAGGTGCTCAGGTTAGAAAAAAGAGAAAAGATGCAGGTAAGCAGACGTGTGATTGGATAATGGCAGCTCATCCTGAACCAATCAGACTAAACTCCAAACAATACATTATGTTACAGATTTTAATATTAATTAGTCATTGTTACTTGTTGATTTGTCCTTTTCTCATTGTGTGACGAATTATGACAACTGTTTGGTAGCTGTTATTGTCTCTCTCTCTCTCTTCATGTGTGTTTCTCTGGTGAAACAATAGTTTTGTGTTAATGTTAGGGCTGCACGATTTTGCATAAAATGAGAATCACGATTTTTTGGCTTAGAATTGAGATCATGATTCTCTCATAACAATAAATAAACATAAAACAACAAATGTCTCACGTTTTGTTCTTGCAGCAAAATGTTGTCCTGCTTGAAATTCCGTCTCCACCGTTGCTCGACGCTGCGTGTACAGAGCAGGTAGTGCGACAATAGAAAAATAGTTGCGGGACGGCACTGTGTAGCGTTTGTCTAGGGTGTTGATCGTTTTCCTAAATCCCTCGTTTTGCACAGTGTTGATGGAGCCATATCTTTGGTCAGGTGATAAGTGATAGCCTCCGTAATGTCTTTGTGCCTGCGGGAGTTCGACATGTATAGGGAAGCGCTGTATAAGGTTCCCGTTATTGATGTTTGGGTGGTTGACCGGGACGGATTTTCTCCTGTCACTTTCTCGTCATCCCTGACGTGCTCTCCGTTGTTGTTTCCCTGCTAATTTTAGCATCACACGGCACAGCTTCTGTATCACGTGGTATAAGGCTCCGCCCTTGTCATTTGTTGAGCAGGAAGAGTGAGCGCTTGTTTTCATGCAGAGTACGTCCCGGATCAAAATGTGAAGTTTTACAAATCACCACTTCTTTAGTGAATATCATTTCAGTCTCAGACAATCTCGTTTCTCTTACAGAGGTTGAATGCACCTTCTGCGGATGGCGGTACCACACAGTGTGCGTGGACTTCCCCTGCACAGAAGGCAACTACAAATGCTGTGAATGCTAAATAAAGAGAAACAAATTATCCCTGTTGTCTTTGCTTGATGATTGGTTTGAGTCTTGACAATCCACATTGCTGGCGTTGCATCTTTCAATGGCAGCAATGGCAGGTATCAGTGCTCAAACCTTTTGTGTTTGTTTCCAACAAGTTGCCCACCTCGGGAAACAAAAATGTGTTCTTTTACTTGTCAGATGAACATATGAGACACTTTGACTCTTCAGTGCAGTGTGGAGCCTAACAAAGATCTGTTTTGTGTCCCAGCTGATCAGCAGGAGGAGGAGAGTCTGACGGAGCAGCAGAGGAACATTTTCAGCTACTTGGACTCAGCTCAGCCACTACAGAGGAAACGATGAGCTCAACACAGAAGGTGACAGACAGAGCAGGACCATATGACCAAAGATATTTATCACCATATACATTTGAACATTTGCCATAACGATGTAGCTGACGATAGAATTGACACCAGACAAAATACTTTACAGCTGCACAACTTTATTAAAAACCCATCAATGTATTTTCACTGAAACAAGCAGCTGTTGTTTATGTGCATTAAAGTTATATAAAAATGTAACAGTGCAAATGCAAATTCCTCGCTGACAGTTTAACCAAAAGGCGTTTCCAGTGGAAACTGGCCGACACATCCTGAGCATAACCATGTATAATATCCACTAAACTTCAGAAGAGGTTATACAGTCGTGGCCAAAAGGTTTGAGAATTGCATAAATATTGGAACCTGGAGAAGTTGCTGCTTAAGTTTTTATAATAGCATTTTGCCTGCACTCCAGAATGTTATGAGGAGTGATCAGATGAACTGCATCGTCCTTCTTTGCCATGAAAACGAACTTAATCCCCAAAAAGCCTTACCACTGCATTTCATTGCTGTCATCAAAGGACCTGCTGAGACCATTTCAGTGATCGTCTTCTTAACTCAGGTGAGAATGTTGGCGAGCACGAGGCTGGAGATCATCATGGCTGTATCCCGATTCAGGTTCTGCAGCTTTAAAGTCCTCAAGGGCCGCGTACTCAAAGACCGCTAAGGCCGAAGTGCGAGGCTCGTAGGCTCGTGAAATGGGACGTCTAGCCTCCATCGCGCTGCCCAGGTTGCCTAGCAACCATGATACTAACAGCTGGAAACGTTTCATACAGCTTTGTTTGACAGAAATGAAGGAGAACATATTTAGTTCATTTGTTTCTACATGAGCTCTGTGTGATTTGATGAGTATCTGAGGCTGAGACCACAGGACTGAAACATGATTGTTGGGCTTCATTTCTGTGCTGAACAGTCGTTTAAGATTAGCTGTAAATAACAATTAGCTGATGTTGTTCATGAGACTAAAGTCATCTCACTGTGGTAATGTAAATATAATATGGCCAATATTATAGTTATTATATTAATCACTTCACTCACAGACAAGTATCTGTGACAGTGTGTATACAGATGTATCATATATAAGAGACAAATGTTGTTACTTCAGTATGTTGGCATTATTACATTTGGCTCAATGCTTACATATATGTGTAAAAAGCAAATGCAGGAGCTGTGATAACTGTGTCTGATAGAATGAAGAGTAGACTGATATATGAAATATTCCTTTATTGGGTGAGAAAATCAGACCATGTCATAACTGCTTTAAGTCACACAGAATAGATATCAGAGCCTTAAACAGGCTGACTTCTGCTAAATGGGTCAAACTGGGCAGAAAGTCTACAAACACATAACATCCTTATAGAATATGATGTAACACTATAGATCAACTTAGCTCAGAATATATAAAGCATATAAACAGTTACAGCAATATGATGCAACAAACACAGCAGCTACTGATCCAAAATACTCAAAGCTTCATAGAACTGAAACCAACATTTATTTTTAGCTCCATTCTGCTGCTGATACAGACTTTAGGTTTCTGAACATTAAACTTGTTGCTGCCTTTCATAGTGTGTAACTTGAAGGCCCTGAGTACTTTCTCCCACACTGAAAACACTGGGATGATCACATTATTTGAACATTACCTAATAAGACTGATTCAGCACAGACAGTTATGTTAAACTTTCCTAGCAGTCCTTCACAAACAGGGAACAGTCTGTCTATTCTCTCCATCTGTCAGCTGCTGCTGGCTCTTCCTCCTCCTCTTCCTCACACACTGCTGAGTTTGTCCTGGTGGATCATCAGGGCTGCAAAGCCTCACAGATGATGTGCAGCAGTGGGTCCCTCAGTCTGTCCTCACTCTGGACACTTGCAGTCGTCACACATGGAAATCAAATGTGTGATAAGCTGCAGGATTCAAACACAAGTGTAACTTATAAACACATGTTCATACTTTTATTCTACAATCAGAGAGAAAGAAACAGAGAGAGAGAGTGCAGGACAGACAGACAGGTGACAGTCTCAGGTGTACACACTGCTACACAACAGCACCAGAGAAGCAGGATTTAGTGTTTGTGTTATTACGAGTGTAAACAAGAAGAGTTCCAGATGGTGCAGTGGACACATGTGTGACTGCTGTGATTAAAGCATCTTTCTTTCAGCTTAACGAGTGAACCGTCAGCTCGTTCAAACACACGTTAAAGTGCGTTTGGCTCGACACCAGCGAACAGAGGCAGCAATATAACACAGCTAACATTAACAGTGCAGTGAATCCTGCTTGTGCCGTGATGTTCAGGACTGCAAACCGAGCAGCATCACTGACTTTCAGCTTGTTGTGTTTGTGGATATATGACTGACTTTAATTATCCACAAAATCATCACATTCTCTGTCAGATTAAGGTCGACTATTGAACGGCGTATATTTTAAAGGCTTTAAAACCAAGTTAACGCTGAAAGTACAAACATCACTAATGTCACATAACTCTGCCGACAATGGCTATGAAATGCTCTTTGTGTATCACTTCTTCATTATGAAAGATGTCATTAATGCACTAGTAACACACACCACATTTATTCTGCTCAGCTGCAGTATCCAGATGAAATACATCATCATATTACAGTTTTCAACAAGCTGCAATTTAGTAAATGCTCGAGTTAAAAGTAACATTTTGTAAAACTGTTACATTTAGAGCAACTTTTAAGTGGAATAAGTTGCCTTAAAAAATTAGAGAATTATTCAAAACTTCAATGAAGACTTAAAATAAAAAATAGTATGTGTGTGTGTGTGTGTGTGTGTGTGTGTGTGTGTGTGTGTGTGTGTGAATTCTTTGAATCTTTGGGCTGAAGGAGGGACAATACTCGGTGTATCAATGCTCAATCAACAATCATTTATTTCCATACAATTCAACAGTCAGAGCATTACAACGTCCGGACGGGAGAGATGCTACCAGAGGGTCAGGCACATGTCTCAAAATGGTGACGGGTTGCTCAGCTTTTTATAGTCTCTAGTGGCCCCCAGCTAGTCGTAAAAGCCAAAACATCACATTTTTTCTCTGTTACAGCGCCTAAGTTATGACCTCGGCAGTTGTTTCTCTGCTTTCTGTAAGGTGGGGGTATGGAATGTGGTCTATCTATCTCCCCTGTCTTTAGACACAGAGTCTCCTGCTTACAACCTTCTCTTCATGATTCAACAATTAAGCATGTCAAGAAAACAGTGTAACACATTCCCAGCAGATCAAGGATACAGAGTGATGCACATTTATCTAATGAACTAATATGTGAATATGTTCTGTTAACTCAAAAGTATAATGAGAACTACACTACATACAGCTCACACACTCTATATTAAAGGGTATAATGTGATCTACAGCAGTATTCTAATTCAACTACTTTGATTACATATATAAGGTAACATATAATAACAGAATAATCTAATAGTACACAATCAGGAGGGATGGGCATGATTTTAGTGTTTGAACAGTCATGAATTATCTTTAACAGCAGGTTGGATGTAATGTGTTAGAACTACCAGCAGGTGGGGATAAGAGACCTTTGAGGTGTTTGGTGCCACGCTCCACCTTCAGGTTTAAAACTAGTGTTAATGGAGTTTGAAGGTTGAGTTTGTTCCACGACTGCATTTCACTCACTGCCTCTGTTTGTATCTCTGTCACTGCAGGACCAACATGGAGCCAGAAGTCAGCGCTCTCAGGAGGCCGACAAACCTCACAGAAGAAAGGGAGAGAAAAAACACACCTGTGACGAGTGTGGGATGGGTTTTACTGTGAGGGCTTCACTAAAACGGCATCAGGTCATCCACACTGGAGAGAGACCGTTCAGCTGTGACTTGTGTGGAAAGTCTTTTTCCTTGAAGGGTTCCCTAAAAAAACACCAACTCATCCACAGTGGAGTTAAAGCGTACAGCTGTGATCAGTGTGGCAGAGCTTTTACTCACAGTAGCAACTTACAGAGGCATCTAGTTACCCACTCTGGAATTAAGCCATACAGCTGTGACGAGTGTGGGAAGGAGTTTACTGAGAAGGCTAAACTAAAACAGCATCAGGTCATCCACACTGGAGAGAGACCGTTCAGCTGTGACTTGTGTGGAAAGTCTTTTTCCTTGAAGGGTTCCCTAAAAACACACCAACTCATCCACAGTGGAGTTAAAGCGTACAGCTGTGATCAGTGTGGCAGAGCTTTTACTCACAGTAGCAACTTACAGAGGCATCTAGTTACCCACTCTGGAATTAAGCCATACAGCTGTGATCAGTGTGGCAGAGCTTTTACTCACAGTAGAAACTTACAGAGTCATCTAGTTACCCACTCTGGAATTAAGCCATACAGCTGTGACGAGTGTGGGATGGAGTTTACTCTGAAGGCTTCACTAAAACAGCATCAGGTCATCCACACTGGAGAGAGACCGTTCAGCTGTGACTTGTGTGGAAAGTCTTTTTCCTTGAAGGGTTCCCTAAAAACACACCAACTCATCCACAGTGGAGTTAAAGCGTACAGCTGTGATCAGTGTGGCAGAGCTTTTACTCGCAGTAGCAGCTTGCAGAGTCATCTAGTTACCCACTCTGGAATTAAGCCATACAGCTGTGACATCTGTGGAAAAACTTTCAGCCAGAGAGGGTACCGAAATACACACCTACGCATTCACACCAGACATGATGTGTACTGCTGTGAACAGTGTGGCAAATACTTTACAAAATACGCACACTTACAACAACACATATTTACCCACACTGAGGAGAGACCTTATCGATGTGACCTGTGTGAGAAGACTTTTAAATGTCCACATCACTTGAGACGACACCAACAGATCCACACCAGAAAGAGACTCTACAAGTGCAGCAACTGTGAGAGAAGCTTCTCACAGTCAGGTCATCGTAACATTCATGAACGTGGACACATGGAAGGAAACTACAGCTGTGACCAGTGTGACAAGAGCTTCAGGAATCTCAGATCATACTCTGCACACAAACGATCCCACGTTACTAATAAACTGTTTCACTGTTACCAATGTGCCCAAACATTCACCTCATTGTCTGCTCTGTGCAAACATCAGCGCGATCACTCAGGGCTGAAATCACTCCCATCACTGGATCACAGTGAATCTGAAGACACAGAAAGATCCTCTGGTTTCTGTGTCAGACTCAAAAAGCTTGAGATCAGGCTCCACAGAGTTCAGATAGAATCATTTAAACTTGTGTTGAACTGAACTGGTTGCTGGGCTGAACTTCTACATAATACAGATCTACATGGGATCTTCTTTTCTGTTGTTTTACTGAGTCAGTTTTGTCCTTTTTTCTCTGTCCTGGTTTTGCTCGTCTGTAAATGATTGAAACTCAGTCAAATAGTTCATTGTTCTCCAGCAAAACGTTTTGGAAACTCATGTTTAACCTTTAAAATGACACACTGCAAAAGCAACATATGCAAATTCACATACACAAACAGAAAATGCATTAACCTTATAAAGACAAGACAAGCTCATGGAGTTTAATGCATAGACACATTAAACCTGGCTAAGAACACAAACATATGCAATGAAGAACAGCTTGCTATTTTGTATGAATGATACAATGGTGTGAATGTTTAATAAAATGCATTTGAGTTTGTAATTGAGGAATAGAAGAAGCCATATGACAAAGGGAGTGAGTTATGTAAACAAAAAGTGATTAAAGTAGTTTTAAAAGAGTGACTTAGGAGTGCTCTCTCGTACTGAGTGATCAAAACCAGTGATCACTGTAGAAAGCTTCCGACCCCCAATTAATTGACCGAGCTCCAACTCTTTAATAAGCACAGATATGCATTGTGTATAAAATAGTCATAACTGCTTAAGGCCTTCTTAAAGCTATCTGTTACATTGTTAAAGCCTCGTCTTAGCCTGCTGCTCAAAATAACTTTCACTTCTGCAAAACTCTCCAAGCCTGTTTCCTGTCCTGTTACTTTTAGCCTTTCTGAAAGACACACTGTTTAAACCTCTAAACGCAATATAAACTCCAGATTATATTATTAATGCAATGGTAATAATGATGATAATTTAACAATAGCAGTAAAATAATTTCCCTGCTCCACAACCATGAGAACAAAGGTTTTTAGTTCTTTCAAAGAGAGTCTTGGAGATGTTTGATGTTTCTGTTTTTTCTACATAAAGGAATAAACTATTTTTCTTGCTTCATGTAGTGTGGAAGTTTTTAATGTTTCTTCATCTGTGATGTTCTTGAATGTGTTCACGTGAAGATGGTATAAATAAACTGTTGTCAGAGATTTACAGTTATCAAACAGTTAGGTGAATAAACAACACTGAGACACTTGGAGACGGTTAACGTGCTGCACGGGTGAGGGCTCAGAGAGGACTCACACCGAGCTGCAGTAGTCGTTTATTATTTATAGCAGGGTGAAACAAGCATAGCAGTTTCCTCTAATTTTGCATATGTGTGTGTGTGTGTGTGTGTGTCTAAGTTCGTATAAATATCATAGGGTGAACTTCCTCTTTCTATAAACAGAGCGAGTAGTACATTTTGTTCTTTTCCTATTAAGAGTAAAATATGAACATGTACTTTAATGCAACATAAAACTCATAAAAGCGTTTCTTCTTTAACATCCCCTCCTGATGTTAATATTTTTCACTTAATCATACTTTATTATCAGCCAACAATCACTTGCTTATAACATTTTCAATTGTAGCATCATTCAGTATGTGTGTGTGTGTTTCTATACTAAATCTTCTTCATCCGGTTCATCTTCTAGTGGCAGTCCAACATAGGTAATTACTGTGGCCTGTACCATTTTGTCAATCATGGATCTTATGCATGGTAGGATACATGTAGAAAACAAGCATAATAATAGAAGCAGAACTCCTATCAGTACGAGTCCTTTTATCACGAGGGTCTTCCAGCTGCCACTCAGCAGCCAGGTCAGCCAGTCCTCATTGTTCGTGACATAGTCTTGTTGCTGCACATTACTCAGTTGTCGCAACTTGTCTAGGGCGGTGGTCATGGTCAAGGAGTGCACGTTGTCCGGGATATAGGTACAACAAGTGGTGTTGAATAAGACACAGAGGCCCCCTCTCTCAGCGAGAATCATGTCCAGGGCGACCCTGTGTTGCATCACCACTATTCTGATCGCGTCGATTTCCTCATTCTGAGCCTTATTTATCTTTGTTGAGCTGTTCAGGAAAAGTCCAAATCGGTAGTCAAGAGTCTCAATTCTTAACGTGTTTTTTCCAGTTCCGACCCATGGGAACAGTGAGTGCAGGACCTTCTGTCCGGTGGTCCACAACTTGAACTCCGCTGGTACATCACTGCCCCAGATTGGGTCATGGGGTTGCACGTCATCAGTGTTCCTCTTGCGTCGTGGTTGGTTCTGATGACATGGTTGACCATAACATACTATTGGCGAGACTAGAGCACACTGTAGGCATCAAGGGCGCTGCCTTGGATTGGTTTAAATCTTACCTCTCCGATCGGCTCTCTTCGGTTCACTTGGCCACCTCCTCCTCCTCCGCTGTACCTGTTTGCTGTGGTGTCCCCCAGGGATCTGTGCTAGGCCCTACCCTGTTCTCACTGTATATGCTTCCTTTAAGTGTCATTTTTGAGAAATACCACATTGCCTTTCACTATTATGCCGATGACATCCAGATCTATTTTGAGCTGAATGATGATCTAGCTATGTCCGTGAGTAACTTTCGAGAGTGCATGTGTGAGGTCAAGCAATGGCTTCTGGCAAATTTTCTTAACCTTAACGATAAGAAAACTGAAATTATGATCTTTGGCAGTGACGCTCTTCGTGCCAAACTTCATGATGCTTTTGGTTTTCTCACTAGTTCTTTCCCTGACACTGTTAGGAATCTGGGTGTGCTACTTGACAGCTCATTTAAACTTGATAAACAAGTATCTGCTGTCGTCAGATCTAGTTTCTACCAACTTCGCCTTATTTCCAGGGCCAAACACTACATCCCGCACAATGACTTGGAAAAGCTTATCCATGCCTTTGTTACGTCAAGACTAGATTACTGTAATTCACTTTATTATGGTCTCCACTCTACCCTTTTACGCAGAGTCCGGTACAAGAAAAGCTCACAACTAAGACAAAACTGCTCCTGCAAGGAAAGCTCACTGTTATGCATGCAAGGTGATCAGCTCTAGGTGAGAAGACATTTAAATCTCACACTTGTTCTGCTGCATTTTTGAAGCTCAATTCCAGGAACAGATCGCAGGGTTCATTTTTATATACACTGCAACTGCCATGAGGACAGGGCCATTTTTTTGTTGTTGTTTGTTTTTCCTTTTGCTCTGTGCAGCATTTTGGCAGCATTTTTAAATTTCTCTTTGTATTTTTTCTTTCTTTTACTAGTGAAGAGATGTAGCGTGAACAGTTATACAGTCTAAATATCCCATCTGGGTCGTGTGAAATGGTGTTTTCAGTTTCATTCAGTTGAAGTAAAGAACGTTGAATATTTCTAAGTGTGCTGTTTTGAACCAACATGTCACAGTATGATCAGTGCTGTAATTTTTGACAGTCACTGTATCAATGTTATTTTTGCATCTCTTGAATAAAGGTTTTGACCTGCAAGTGCTAATTTCTTTAGTTATTGGGGTAAAATGGGTAATGTTAATAGGAAGGTGTTTGCCAATTCAGTAACCTGATTTAATGTTAATGGAAACTAACATTATCTCAAATTGTTTAGTTATAATTGTTGTTTAACTGAATCTTGATTTTTGATCTTGATTTGTTCTTTCCCAACATTTTTCAAAAGAAACAGTCTAATTTCTTTGCTGTGATTGATTCCAGAGAACACGGAAGAACTGACATTATTTAACTGTTGATTTATGTAGATTCAGTGGAGGAGTAATGTCAGTTTAATTCTTTACCTACTGTCAATGCAGTGAAATTAGACATTTTGTTTTGAAAGGTTACTGGTGGATGCCAGCAACCATCTTGGAAGAGAACAATATAATCTGTTATAAGGCCTCCATTTGAAAATTGTGTATTTGATACTAGAATATAATAGCAAAATGTAATTTGAAGATAACATGTAGTATTTAAGTGACCAAGTAGTATTGGGTAAAAGTTATTGAATGGTGTTGGGATAAAGTGAGAAAATTGTGAAGGATTAAAATATTCCAAGAGCTCAAATTACTTCATCAAAACATGTTTAAGTCACATTTTATCAACACAAATTGCACAGGCTTATTGAACTTGAATAAATTGTGTTAATTTAACTCAATTGTTTAAGTTGCTGCCAAAGCAAAACATCTGTGTGCAACAAATGTCCACCATTGAATTAAGTAAATCCAACAACATATTTTTTTCAGTGTAGTTTGGACTTTATGATTTCTGTAACTGGAAAATATTATTTTGTTTAAAGACAGAAGTGACCGCATAGTTGCAACATCAAAGGGAAATATTAATTAATTAGCATCAAGTATATTTGTTGCTTAAGCGTTTGCACTATAACTTAAGTAGGATTATAACTTTTAAGGAAGGAAAGATTTCAGATATTTAGTTCACTGCTTCAGTTATTTTATATGAAATTAAAACATTTACGTTGGTCAAATATGATGCTCTAAATCAAATAAAAGTTTGAAAATAAATGATGTATTTTTAAATGCTGCAACAAATGTTCACAAAAAGTAACTATAATTAAAACCAGTTAAACAAAATCAAATGTTTGAATCATGCTTAACCAAATGCCAGGCTGGAGAGCTGAACCTAAAGTATACGTAGAAAGATTTCAACATCTGAGCAGTTTTTAATGTTTTTATCACATATAAATGTCACAGCAGTGGGTCCTGGCCCAATGCTTTGTGTTTTTGGTTTTCTTTGACTCTTGTTTTTCTTGGTTTTTGTTCTTCTTATTTATCAGGCTCTCAGTAATCTTAGTTCTCCCTCCCTCAGTGTTCATTTCAGCCTGTGTTTAGTTTCTGTTCCCGTGTCCCACGTTTCATCGTTTCATGTCGAGTCAGCCCTGTCTCTCTGTTTCCTGTGTCTCCCCAGTCAGCCCCGCCTCCCTCGGGCACTCATGTGTGATACAGAGTAATAAACCTGACTACATTTGCTACACTCTCTTTATTACCTGTTACTTTAAAATTCATACACTAATTATGTCTGCCCATCTCTCTAATGTGAAGGTCAAAGGTCAACATCCCAGTGACATAAGAATAATCCCAAAGGGGCAAAGGCAGCGGTTAATTTAGCATATTTAGCATTAAGGGTACTGCAAGGATATACTTTTACTTATTGTGGCAGGGGTGTGGTCTCTGGCCTGCTGCAGTGGAGGCTGGTGGCGGGACGTTGGACGGCACAGGTGAGGGTGATGGAGCTCATGACTCTCCCCTTTATAGTGACGGAGGAGACTGGCGTGGGGGAAGCGTGTAGTGGAGGAAGCCGAGGAGAGAGCTGGTTTCTGGCTACAAAGACAGCGTCAAACCAGAAAAGATTGCTTGTGGTCAAATAATGTGTAATAATAATGAAATAAATAGGCCATTGGGAAAAACGGGATTTTGAAATAAAGACTGACTCCTGGCCCTCCTGGGTTTTAATTGCACCTTAGAACACATATGCATCAACACTACAATGAGTGGGTGGAGGGAGGTTTGGAGTCTTCTCCCACCCCCATTCTCTGCGGCCTGCTGGAGCGGGGGGGCTAGTAGGAGGAGTTGGCCGTCCGACTGCGGTCTGGGGTGTGGGGCCTCCCTGCTGCTGCGGAGTCGGGGTGGTCTGCCTCTCCCCACCGCAGGGAAAAGGGTAACACCACCTGGGTCTGGGTGCAATTCCCCCCTCCAGGGGCAAGGGTACCTAGACCCGGTTTGTAGAGTACGCTTGGGGAGTGTGATTGTGTGTACAGCGTCTCTTTATGTCTGTCTCCACGTTGGTTGAGTGTGGAGTGAGTGCATATGAGAGCATGAGGGTGGGAATGGATGTTTGTGTCTGTGTGTGCCTGTATGTCTGTGTCTATATGTCAGGTTGGGTATCAGACGCCACCTCTCTGGGGACACCTCAGGCCCTCCAAGGTTTGGAGGCCTATCTCCACCCACCACCACTTCCCCTGCCGGTGGCGGACTCCCTCAGGTGTCGGTGTGTTGGTGGTTCTTTGTGTCTGGGGGTGGGCGTCCGGGTACACACCGGCTCACTCCTTGGCGGCCGCTTGTCGGGGCCTGGGGCCTGGGGCTCGCTCGGGCCCCTTTGGAGGTGGGGTGCCCCCGGCCTCTCGGCCTAGGGCTCGGTCACTCAGGCGCAGCTGGGGGCCGGCGGAGCTCACGGGCGCGTCACTGCAACCCCCCCTGGCTTCTGCTCCGCGGCTGCTGAGTGAGCCCTCATCTGGGACTCTCCTCAGCTCTTACTGGAACAGTGGCGCGGCTGCCCCTCTGTTGGTCTTCCATGGTCTCTTGTGTTCTGGGGGCCTCTGGATGTCTGGAGTTTTGATCTCCTCCATACCCGCTTCACACCCTGGAGGACGGGGCTGTGGCCCCCCCACACTCCCTAGCAGATCATTACATGGAGAAACCTTTGGAATGCAAGCATGCTGATCCACACAGGTATGCACACATGGGTATTCACAGACGCGGACTAAAGCTTTCTTGGCTGCTGCCTCAAAGCACACTGTGCGCTGTCTATCTTGCGTGCTGCACAATATCGTTTATTACTTAGTAAATACTGATATCTATGACTAGCTAGTTTATTGTGATGGTGCTTTGTTTTCTCTATTATTATGTTGCTCTTTGTTGTTTGCTGTCTCCTCTGTTTGTTTGTTTGTTTGTTTGTTTTTTCTCCATACAGGTGACCCAGGAGTTTTTTTTTTTTGTCTCTCTTCCCCCCCCTTCTCACCGTCTCTTCTCCCCTTGGGTTTTCTTTCTTTCTCTCCCCCTCTCTCTCTCATTCATTCCCCCTGTCCTATTTATTAAAAAAAAAAAAAAATGACAAAGGATGAACTGAAGCTCTGCCATCACGTAATGTCGCATACTGCTGTTTCTGATGTCATTTAAGAAAAAAAAAAAAAAAAAAAGGAAAACCATTTCAGGTGACTACCTCATGAAGCTCATGGAGAGAATGCCAAAAGTGTGCAAAGTAGTAATCAAAGCAAACGGCGGCTATTTTAAAGAATCTAAAATATAAAACATGTTTTGACTTCTTTTACACTTTTTTGTTCACTACATAATTCCATATATGTTCATTCATAGTTTTGATGCCTTCATTGAGAATCTACAATGTAAATAGTCGTGAAGATAAAGAAAAAACATTAAATGAGAAGGTGTGTCCAAAAAAAAAAAAAAAAAAAAAAAAAAAAAAAAAAAAGAAATAAAGACTGACTTTGAAAAAAAGGACATTTTGGATTAAAAATGGCTGGGAATAAATAAAATGCCTCAGGAATAATCTCTGTTATTGTGAAAAATAATGATCATGAAATAATATTTCACAATAATAAGTAAATTTACCGTATTTTCACGACCATAAGACACACTGTGCTAAAAGGCGCAGTCTCAGTTATGTGTGCCATTACTGTATTTAACACACACATAAGGCGCATTGGATCATAGGGCGCATACAAGTACCATATGCGTATTTAAAAATAAAGCGGGAGCAAACCTGAGTTCGGTACCTTACTCACATTTTTATTACCAGTAATCGTCATCATCAACAACACACAAGCATACAAGTGTGCGTATTTAAAAATAAAGCAGGAGCAAAACAAAGTTTGGTACTCACATTTTTATCATCAATCAAACCCATCGAAGTCCTCATCCTCTGTGTCTGAATTTAACAGCTGCGCTAAATCTCCATCAAACATGCCAGGTTCACTTTCTTCACTGTCAGAGTCACTTTCCGTGCCGTGCGGCTCCTCGGAAATGATGCCGGCTTTTGCGAAAGCTCGAACAACAGTGCCAGCAGCCATGTTAGCCCAAGCATCTACAATCCATTGGCAAATTGTGGCGTAACTCGCCCGGCGCTGCCTTCCACTCTTGGTGAAACTGTGGTCTCCATCGGTCATCCATCGCTGGATGTGTTTGTCGCCGATGTGTTTGCTGCAGTAGGAGCGGAAGATGGCCAGCCGGGGTAGCGGTCATGTCCGGTTGGGGGCTCTGTTGGCTCTCAGGTGACTGTTTCCTCGCGGCTGCGTGCAGCGTGGCTAGGGGAGGGTCTGTGCTGACGGACGTGGGTTACTGACCTGGTAGCCTGGCTGCCCCTGGGTGGGTCCAGGATGGGCGTGAGGTTCTGGGGGCGCTCCGTCTCCGGGCTGGGGCCCGGGCCGGGCCTCGGGGGCTTGGGTCCTGGTTGGTGTGTTGCCGGGGTTGTGGGCGGGTGGGTGCATGGGGGCCCAGCCCTGGAGCAGGGTGCCGCCGGTGCGTCGAGCCACCTGGGGGGCTCTTCAACTGGTGGGGGAGATGGTCACATCTGCAGGAGCTTTCCTCTCTTCAGGGACTCTCTCTGCAGGAGGGGGAGATACAGGAGAGGTGGAGGAAGATCTCAGCCTGGGCGTTTACTGTCTTATGTAGTCTGGAAGATGAGTGGATGGTGGGGTGGGTGCAGTTTTCTCTGTGGTGGGGTTGGGTCAACTGTCCCGGGCTCTGTGGGGCCGGGAGGCGCTGCTGCACTGGGCCCCGGTCTGGATGGGCCTGGGCCCTCTTTCTCTGGCGGGTCGCGGAGTGTGGGAGTGCCTACTGGGGTCAGCGGGGGAGCTGGCCCCAGGGAGGGGTTACCTGCCCCTCCCTTCCTTCCCTCCCCATCTCCAGCTGCCTCCCTCTTCCCGTTCCACCACAACCACCCACACATGCAGGGCCTTGGAGTAGGGGTATGTCACCAGGGTGCAGAGGAGGCTACCCCCCCCCCCCCTCTGTCCCCTTCCGGCTGCCTCTGCCTCAATTTTATCCCACAACTTAGACATTCACATTATTCACACTCTCATTACACATACATATAGGACCTTAGGGGTGGGCACAATCACGGAGTCCATATTACCATCAGGGTGTACACCTCACCCCTGGCGTCGTTGCCCACCTCTCAATGTTAAATACACGTAGACATTGAGGGCTATCAGGAGGGACTATGCGCTTACCTGCTGCTCTCTGGCAGGTAGCTCCATGCCCTCCTGGGTTTTAATTGCACCTTAGAACACACATGCATCAACACTACAATGAGCGGGTGGAGGGAGGTTTGGAGTCTTCCCCCACCCCCATTCTCTGCGGCCTGCTGGAGCGGGAGGGCTAGGAGGAGTTGGCCGTCCGACTGCGGTCTGGAGTGTGGGGCCTCCCTGCTGCTACGGAGTCGGGGTGGTCTGCCTCTCCCCACCGCAGGGAAAAGGGTAACACCACCTGGGTCTGGGTGCAGTTCCCCCCTCCAGGGGCAATGGTACCTAGACCCGGTTTGTAGAGTATGCTTGGGGAGTGTGATCGTGTGTACAGCGTCTCTTTATGTCTGTCTCCACGTTGGTTGAGTGTGGAGTGAGTGCACATGAGAGCATGAGGGGGGGAATGGATGTTTGTGTCTGTGTGTGTCTGTATGTCT
The DNA here is from genome assembly GCF_057382275.1 of Copadichromis virginalis. NCBI lineage: Eukaryota > Metazoa > Chordata > Actinopteri > Cichliformes > Cichlidae > Copadichromis > Copadichromis virginalis. The sequence continues at coordinate 4,610,836 of NW_028188589.1, read as the reverse complement.
GTGTCTATATGTCAGGTTGGGTATCAGACACCACCTCTCTGGGGACACCTCGGGCCCTCCAAGGTTTGGAGGCCTATCTCCACCCACCACCACTTCCCCTGCCGGTGGCAGACTCCCTCAGGTGTCGGTGCGTTGGTGGTTCTTTGTGTCTGGGGGTGGGCGCCCAGGTACACACCGGCTCACTCCTTGGCGGCCGCTTATCGGGGCCTGGAACCTGGGGCTCGCTCGGACCACTTCGGAGGTGGGGTGCCCCCGGCCTCTCGGCCTGGGGCTCGGTCACTCAGGCGCAGCTGGCTGCCGGCGGAGCTCACGGGCGCGTCACTGCAACTCCCCCTGGCTTCTGCTCCGCGGCTGCTGAGTGAACCCTCATCTGGGACTCTCCTCAGCTCTTGCTGGGACAGTGGCGCGGCTGCCCCTCTGTTGGTTTTCCATGGTCTCTTGTGTTCTGGGGGCCTCTGGATGTCTGGAGTTTTGATCTCCTCCATACCTGCTTCATACCCTGGAGGACGGGGCTGTGGCCCCCCCCCCCCCCCCCCCACACTCCCTAGCAGATCGTTACATGAAGAAACCTTTGGAATACAAGCACGCTGATCCACACAGGTATGCACACGGGTGTTCACTGCTCGTAGACTTAAATTACACCTTTCTTGGCTACTACTTCGAAGCACATCTGTCCTGCGTGCTGCACAACAACATTGAATATTTAGTATATACTGCTGTTTACACTTAGCTAGATTAATGCGATGGTGTTGTGTTTAGTATGTTGCTTTGTTTTTTTTTTGTCTTCTATTCTTCTCTCAACAGGTGATCCAGGAGATTTTTTATTTTTTTTCCCCCTTTCTCACTGTCCCTCTCCCCTTCTGTTTTTCCTTTCCTTCCTCTTCCTTTCTCCCTTTCCTATCCCTCACTGATGTCTGTCCCGTCTGTAACATCTGAAAATAAAATATAATAAATAATAAAAACAAAGATCGACCAAATGGACCAATACAGCAATGCCACGAAGATCCATTTGGCAAAGTAAATCCATTGGGTATCCTTGTTGGTCTTCAAACAACAATTCTGATGGCTAAAGAACCAAATGGGACAGGCAAAAAAAAAAGAGGAAAAAAAAAAAAAAGAGTAAGGCGATGCTGAACGATAGGCTATAGGCGAATTGCTAACTAGAGCAACAATACGTCGTTCAAGTGGAACAGCGAAGCGCAATTACGAAAGCCAAGGGGTTGTCACATGATTTGGAAGGCATTGTGGGCATTGTAGGCTTGGCCAATCAGAGCCAGCAGATTTTATTACACGGGCAGAAATATTGCCGTTCAGCGCCTTCGTAACTTGAATTTTTCGTGACATGGGGTATTCGTAAGTCGGGGTTCCCCTGTATACATAAAAAAAGATCAAAAGTATACAGATAAATCGTTTCCCAAAGTGAAAATACTCATCTATAGATGAAAATTTAAAGCTAAAGTTATTTACTGTCTACAGACAAGTTTCCTTCTAAGTGCATAACAACATTTAAAAACATATCAAGTTGTAACAATCACGTGAGAGTCCAGCAGCAGGTGGAATAAAGAGTCTTGCTTAACAGCTCTAACAAAGGGATTTACAGCTCCTCAGGTCACACATGTTGAAAAGACCACATAGATTATACAGCAACATGCATTTGAAACATTGCAATGAACAGTTATGTTTCTACTTAATAAAGCTTGGAAAACACAAACACTTATGCAACATCAAATAAGGCTTTTAAAACATGTATCATGTATAATGGTAAATATACTGCTGGCTTTTTCTAATCTAATTCATAAACAATTAATGTCACTGATGTTAATGAAGAGCATGTGTCTCCAGTGTCAGCCTGCATGATTTCCTTGTTAATGCTTGGGTGAAAAACAGCATATTCCTTGTCTTTTTTTTTTTTTTTTTACAACAAATGCGTAAAGCAGTGTACACAATCATTAACCCAAGCTTTACCGGCAAGCAGGTTTTCATTGAGGAGATCATGTTTTACACAATCAGTAAATGCAGAGGCTGGGATTACAGCGACAGTTCTTTCATGATAATGGTTTGTATAAAGATTAGATATGGCGGTAAGACTATCCTACTCTTTGAGCAGAGGGAAATTACAAGAGCAATGCGCTCCCCCCCCCCCCCCTCTCATTTACCCTCTATCTAGCTGTAATTTTTTTTCATTTAATTTTAATAATTGACAGACATTCTGATACACGGTGTTCATTCTTCATTGGTTTTTGGTACTAATGTAAAAAGAAGAAAAAGAGAAAAAAAAAGAAAAAAAAAAGGAAGATGGCCAGCTTTTCCTTATAATCCGCTGGAAGTTGCTGCGCTACCGTAGTCCTGGTCCGGATGGAAAAATGGCACCATTTCATAAAAAGTGAAAGTGAAACTGCTTTTAGCCGAATGGTGACCGTCGAAACGCTTCTCCCGCTCGTTCTTTGCTCGATGATCGCCTTATGTCCGCGGAAACTCAGCTGCGTATTCTTGACCTGTCGGAGCTTGTTTTCCAGCTTCCTCCACTTGCGAACCATCGATTCATTAATCTTAAATTCTCTCGCCGCTGCTCGATTTCCATGTTCCTCCGCGTAGCTGATGGCCTTCAGTTTAAACTGTGCTTCGTAAGCGTGTCTCTTTGCCATTTTCAGGGTTGTTAAAACAACGGTGTCCTGCATAACGCACATACCTGTTCTTTTATACAGGTATGTGCAATAAAGTCAACGCACACCCTTTAGCGTTCTCATGGTGTTCTCTTTTTTTTTTTTTTTTTTTTTTTTTTTAAGTTAACATGTTCTTTATTTTTTTTGGCCTGTCCCGTTTGGCTCTTTTGCCATCAGAATTGTTGTCTAAAGGCAAAGAAAGATGCCCAACGGATTTACTTTACCAAACTGACCATCCCAGCCTTGCCGTAATGGTCCATTTGATTCACCTTTTATTGTTTATTTTATTTTCACTTACTGAATACGGGACAGACTTGACTGGGGGAAAGAAGGGGAGAAAGAAAGAGGGAAAGAGAAACAGCTGAGAAGAGGGACGGGGGAGAAGGGCAAAAGACAAAAACCAACAGAACGGGCAGAGAAAAAAAATGCATATATCAATCACCTGGATCACCTGCTGAGAAAGAAAAAAGAAAGCAAGCAGAAGAGAACAAGAGTAATAGAATAAACAACATCACAATGATATATGGGAATATGACAGTAAATACTAAATGTTAAACATTATTGTGCAGCACATAAGATCAACAGAACACAGTGTGCTTTGAGGTAGGAGCCAAAAAGGGTGTAGTTTGTGGGTGTGATCACCCGTGTGTACACCTGTGAGCATGGACGCGCTTGTTTTTTGTTTTTTTAAAAGGTTCCTTCATGTAATAATCTGCTAGAGGGTGTGGGGGGGCCACAGCCCCGTCCTCCAGGGCGTGAAGCAGGTGTGGAGGAGATCAAAACTCCAGACATCCAGAGGCCCCCAGAACACAAGAGACCAAGGAAGACCAACAGAGGGGCAGCTGCGCCACTGTCCCGGAAAGAGCTGAGGAGAGTCCCAGATGAGGGCTCACTCAGCAGCCGCGGAGCAGAAGCCAGGGGGAGTTGCAGTGACGCGCCCGTGAGCTCCGCCGGCAGCCAGCTGTGCCTGAGTGACCGAGCCCCAGGCCGAGAGGCCGGGGGCACCCCACCTCCGAAGTGGTCCGAGCGAGCCCCAGGCTCCAGGCCCCGATAAGCGGCCGCCAAGGAGTGAGCCGGTGTGTACCTGGACGCCCATCCCCGGACACAAAGAACCACCAACGCACCAATGTCTGAGGGGGTCCGCCACTGGCAGGGGAAGTGGTGGTAGGGGGAGATAGGCCTCCAAACCTTGGAGGGCCTGAGATGTCCCCAGAGAGGTGGCGCCTGACACCCAACCTGACATATAGACACAGACATACAGGCACACACAGATACATGGTGTTCTCTACTACGTCCTCCTTACAATACAAAGGGCGCACTGCACTATAGGGCGCGCCGTACTTTTTGAAGAAAATCTAAGACTTTTAAGTGCGCCTTATGGTCGTGAAAATACGGTATATAGCAGAATGCAATATATTTCACAATAATGAGCTTTTTTTCAAAATGTGTTCAATTATTTCACAATATCATTCTCACATTACATATCTGTGTCTTATTTATTCACATAGTTATTTATTTCATCATGACTTATTTATTTATTTAATTTTGAACACTTTGGAGTTCCATATGGTTGTAGTGGGCTTGTAATGTAAATGTGGTCTGATTAAATGTGACATTAATGCTGACGCTGCATAAACCTGATAAAACAGTTCTATTAGTGGGTCTGTGTGATCAGCATCAGTGGGTGAAGGTGAAGCCTTGACTAGTAGAACGTCATGTTGGTGTTTAACAACACATGAGCCAACATCAGACTCCGAGCGCTACGATGCTAAAGATCAGAAGATCCAGTGTGACATCATCGTTACCTGGCAACAGTAGCCCTCATCTGACTTTATTGGAGGATATTTACACCAGCAACACGGTTTAGTTTGATATGACGGATTAACAACATGCGCTGTGATATCCTGTTCATCTGTAATAGATACTGGATCTAATCAGTCAGCAGATATCTGATCAGCTTATTTATAATTATACTAGAAACAAATACAACTGTGTTGGTGATTCATGCAAACTTGCATATCAGCCTTTGAAGGTTTTGTAGTATTGAGAACAAAGAGGTTGTGTTAGGGCTGAAAAGCCCGACTTGTTCTCCTCTGCAGGTCATCAAATGCACCACAGAAGTTTGTATTTGCACAGCCTGTATATGTTTGCTGGCTTTATTATTCTCTGTTCAAAGACAGTAAATATGGAAAATGTCTCATGTAGTATCAGCTTCATTTAAAATGACTGCAAACATTTAGAGAACATGTGCTGCTGTTTGTCCAACATTTCAACACTGAATGAACCCTGAAAACATGATGGCAGCTGGCAGGTTGGAGTTCACATGAAATATCGGCTGTATGAAGACTGGAAATATAGATGATAAAAACATGCAGCCAAACATTTGTGGACATGAATAAACTATCTGATCCAAAAAGCAGGAAGTGACACAGCTAGAAAGTGTGTAACAGCTGAAGTCAAATGTAATGCAGAGTTGAATCTGCACTTGGATCCATCTGTGAAAGGTCCACATGTAGGGATCACATGAGTCCTGATGTTTGTCAGTCAGCTTGATAACTCCATCTACTGTGGCTACATATACTGGACTGGTAGCTCCACAGTGTTGGAAAGAAACTATTAAATGTGCAAAGTTTAAAATCAGAGGCTCTTCTAACACAGGAGCCATGTTGAGTTTAGATCACAGCCGACCACCGGCAGTCTGAAATGGAATGAAGCCCATTGACAGCCAGCAGGTCTAAACAGGAACGCACCCATTTGTATGTGTGGCAATGATGTGGCTGCAGCTGACACAGGATTGGTTCAAACTAAACATCAGACACATTTCACAGAGTTCACAAATAAACTCACGTTTTTATTTTTGAAGATGATCATAAAGTAGAATTTATGGTCCAGTAGAAACAGCAGGAGGTTTGAGCCCTTCTGATGGCAAGGCAAGTTTATTTGTATAGCACAATTCCACAACAAGGTGATTCAAAGTGCTTTACAGAGACATTAGAAACAAAAACAAATAAAAAGCATGATTTAAAATTGATTAAAACAAGCAAACAAACTAACTAATTAACAAACAAACAAACAAACAAAACAGTATATAAAATCAAAACAGATCAGAACAGTAGATAAAATCAGTAGTTAAATGTAAGTTTTGAAATTTAAGCTTAAAAGTGTGGATTTGGTGCTTTATTCAAATGCAGCTGAGAACAGGTGAGTCTTCAACCTGGATTTAAATAAACTGAGTGTTTCAGCTGATCTGAGGCTTTCTGGGAGTTTGTTCCAGATATAAGGAGCATAAAAGCTGAATGCAGCTTCTCCGTGTCTGGTTCTGACTCTGGGAACTGATAAAAGACCGGATTCAGATGACCTGAGGGATCTGGAAGGTTCATACTGAGTCAGGAGGTCATTGATGTATTTTGGTCCTAAACCATTCAGAGCTTTATAGACCAGCATCAGAACTTTAAAGTCTATCCTCTGACGGACAGGCAGCCAGTGTAAAGACCTCAGAGCTGGACTGATGTGGTCCACTTTTTTGGTCTTAGTGAGGACTCGAGCAGCAGAGTTCTGAATGAGCTGTAGTTGTCTGACTGATGTTTTAGGTAGACCTGTAAAGATGCTGTTACAGTAGTCAAGCCTACTAAAGATGAATGCATGGACTAGTTTTTCCAGGTCCTGTTGAGACATCAGATCTTTTATCCTTGAAATATTCTTGAGGTGATAGTAAGCTGACTTTGTTATTGTCTTAATGTGTTTTTCTAAGTTTAGGTCTGCATCCATCACTACACCCAAATTTCTCACCTGGTTTGTGGTTTTTAGATGTATAGATTGAAGTTCTCTGGTGACCTGTAATCGTTTTTCTTTGGCGCCAAAGAGTATTACCTCAGTTTTGTTTTGTTTAGCTGGAGAAAATTGTACGGGGCCTCGGTCTCCTGGTGACATTGTGATATATATTTGTGTGTCATCTGCATAGCTATGACAGTTTATTTTGTTGTTCTTTATAATCTGTGCCAGTGGGAGCATGTAAATGTTAAACAGAAAGGGTCCCAAGATGGAACCTTGGGGAACTCCACATGTGATACTTGTCTGCTCAGATGTGAAGTTACCTGTTGATACAAAGTATTTCCTGTTTTCTAAGTATGTTTTGAACCAGTTTAGTACAGTTCCTGAAAGACCTGTCCAGTTCTCCAGTCGTTTGAGTAATATGTTGTGGTCAACTGTATCAAATGCTGCACTGAGATCCAGTAAAACTAAAACTGACATTTTTCCACTGTCTGTATTCAGACATATGTCATTAAACAGCAGAAACAGGATTTGGAGGAAGATGTTAATAGATTAGAAAGAATTGTACACTGTGAATCAATGCAAGTCTTTCTATATAGACAGATCTGTAATAATCCCTCAGGTAGGTTCCTCTGGGACAGTCACAGATAGAGACACCAATTCTGACATCCTTTGAAAGCCTGACTTTGAATTTTCATCACTCGTCATGCACACAGATGTTAATTCTACATATTCCTGGTACTGAACTCTAAATCAATATGAAGAAAATGTTCCTGCTAATCTGCATCTATGTTGATATCAAATCCTTTTACAGCACATGGATAAATCTCTATAAATCTTTCAGTCTGATCAGAATGGGCACAGTGTTGTTATTGCAGCTCCCTGATGTTTGAAAAGCTAAATGTCCATTTTAAAGTGCTCGTGTGTAGGATTGTGTTTTCCTTCCTTTGTGCAGTTCTTACAGTAAACATGTTTGAATGTTTCCTGTTCATGTCATGACAAGTCATGTCAAGTCATGATGAAGAGATTGATTAGTCAGTCACAGTGTAAAGAGTCCTTCTGCCTGCATCGCTCGCCAGTATAAACAGACCTTTGCTCCTGGAAAACAAATATATCAAAGTCATGTTGTCCAAGAAATGCATTTTATCTCACCAGTGAATCAAAGAAAGTCTGTATAGTTTCTGAGAGTGAGAGGTGAACGTCAGACAGTTCTTAGAAAATGTAGTTTCTCTTTAAGCTTTTAACGTCTCTTTTACCCCCATTTGTCTAAAACTACTTGACAGCCCTTCATGTCAGAGGTTTATTATCTGTGCAGGATGGAGCACATGGTCTCAGTCAGGCTGGACACGATCACTCCTACAGGAAGTAAATTACTGTGATTTTATTTCACCTGTGAAATGATGAAAAACAGCAGAATAGCTCACGCTAACAAACGGGTGTTGAAATGTTTCATTTTCTGCTGTTTCACAGGTCAAAAAGGGCATCGAACCAAACTGAAGCTGAGCTGCTGCTGCTGTTGTAGTGCAGCATCTGCTGTGTGCTTCATCAGAGAACCTTCTGTACACAGCAGACAGAGGCTGCTGGCTGAAGTCCATCTGCTAGAGAGCTTTAAACACTGGTTATTGAAGTGGCTTTGATGATACTGATACACAGTCTTTGCTGCTGTCACAGGACAGGGATCCACCAGGGAGTAGTTGTCAGGATAAAGAGCCTTCGCTTCTCTAAATATAAACTGGATACTTGTAGGAAACTTTGGGAAGCAGCATTTTTCCTCATATCGTCTAAACTGAAGTTAGCTCAGGTGCTTCTTCCATACTTGCTCTGCAGAAAGCCAAAGAGTTTGGAGCTCTGCAAACATTTCCAGCACAGCTAGATGTTTGTAACTTTGGTCACCTCTGTATCATCCCTCAGATTCTTTCTGCACAGCTTTGAAACCATGACAGCACGAGTGATGCTGAGGAGACGTCCAGTTTAAACAGACCTTTATTCCTGGAACACAAACACATGAAGTGATGCTGCTAAAGAAGAACATTTAATCGCACTAATGAATCAAGCATCTGTTTGTCTGTCAGTCTGTCAACAGTTCCTCTGATCGACTTCAGACTTGGTGGGTGTTTTGTTTTTGCAGCGGTCAAAGTCGATCAGCGTGTTGTTTTGTCTGCTGTAAATCTGCCTGTACAAAGGGAAACATGCATGTTTTTAGATGCAAACTCACAACATGGCTGCATTTTTGTGATTATGTGTATTTTATATTGATTTATTCTATTATGTTTTGTATATGAATCTTTACAAGTGTGTCGATACAAAGGCTTGATTAAAACAAAGGTCTCAGCTGTGCTGTTAGGGATGCTCTCATATTTGTTTCAAATGTAATAAATCAAAGGATTTCAGGCTTTTCATCCTTTTTATTTGTTTGGTTCTAACAGCAGCTGGATAAAAACATGCAGGTGATGAATATAATTGTGTGATATTATGAGCATTGTGAATAAAGAAAGAGCAGAGATAGTAAAAAGGAAACAGGTGATGGACGTGAGATTTTCAGAACAAAAGCTCCTCAGTGAGACGATCACCTGGACACAAGGTCAGGCAGCTGGGACTCATCTAGAGAGCAAAATGGAAAAGTGATCTGTGCAGAACATCACTGTTGATTGCAGTTATTTACATCAGACTTCTTCTCTGAGATAAGAGCACCATTTGTGGGAAAGATGACAGTATTTCCAGGCAGGATGCTGTTTGCAGGGAGAACTGAATGAAAGTCTCCTGCACCTCAGCGCTGAGGTCCACACCTGTGAACACAGATGAGGTCAATCTGCTGCAGCACGTAGAGCTTTACTGATCAGCAGGTTCAAAGGATTCAGTAGAGCGTAGAGTCAGAGCTAAATGCCACATCACCATAGAGTTTGTTAACAACAGCTTTCTTTGCCCTTTGTCTCGATGGACTGAATCAGGGATACTCGTCATACTTCACCTCAACCACGTCACTGAGAGACCCCAGCCTGACACAGCAGCAGAGATGATGAAAGCAGAAACAGCAAACAGATGCTTCAGTTGTGTTTCTCTCTGTGTGTGCGCTCACGCCCACTTGTGTGTGTGAACTTTCCACGTACCTCAGCTTGTTTCTCCAACATGAGCCATCAGGGCTGAAAAACATCACTAACACATGAATTCTTTCTCTTTTTGTTATCACCTGTGATCATGTGTCTTATGTTTCTGTCATTCACCAGTTCTTGTATAGTTACGTGTAACTAGACTTCTGTGGGACGTAAATGATTGTTTTGTATGCAGATCTGTACAAAGGATGTAAACACTTGATGGTAAATGGTAAATGGCCTGTATTTATATAGCGCTTTTACTAGTCCCTAAGGACCCCAAAGCGCTTTACATATCCAGTCATCCACCCATTCACGCACACATTCACACACTGGTGATGGCAAGCTACATTGTAGCCACAGCCACCCTGGGGCACACTGACAGAGGCGAGGCTGCCGGACACTGGCGCCACCGGGCCCTCTGACCACCACCAGTGATTACAAAGGAGATCTCAGCTGTGTTGTTGTGGATGGACTTCAACGTATTTGTTAAAAAAGAGAATAAAGCAAAGTGTTTTAGCTGTTTGGGAGTTTTTGTTTGATTCGATTCAGTTTTATTTCTATGGAGTCAAATAATAACAAAGGCTCTAGAACAGCCCTGAGTTTGTCCAGGTGACACTCCTCTGAAGAACAAAGACAAAGAGGAAGAAGGGGATTCGTTTTCAAGTCTTGTTTCTTTCAAAATAAAAGCTGAAATGTTTTGGAAGCATGATAATATTTTCAGCCAGGATGCCGTCTCCAAGGAGACCTGCACCTCAGCGCTGAGCTCCACATCACGCCCTGTGAAAGCACAGATATAAATCTGCTGCAGGGAGAAGAACTTTACCCAACACAAGTGTAGAAGTAGACATTTGACTTTACCTACAACCTGTTAACAACAAAGCTTTCATTGCCTCTGTTGTTGATGTCATGTAGGACTAATCATACTTCACATCAGCCATGCACACGTCAGAGGATCTCCAGGCTTTCAGTAATAAAGCCAAGCAGATGATGTGAACATAGCAATAGTAAAACATGCATCATAATCAGCTGTATGTGTCGACTATGTGGCACCTCAGTCTTGTTGGCATGAAGAAAAGTTGTGTAACATGTAGCATAAGGGCTGCAAAGACATCATGTAGACAGCAGTCGTCTGTTAGTCGTAACGTATCTCCTGTTAAAGAGTTAAATGTGTGTTATCCATCTCTGTCCTCTCACAGCTCGCCGTACACCAACTCCAGCTGTGGTAACCATGGCTGTGCCCATCAACACGCTGAAGCTGAGACGCCACCCGTCACTATGGCGACTCCAATAGGGTTACCTGTCAGCTGTGGACGCATGAAAGGAAAACAGCAGAAACACAGACATGTTTACTGGAACATTTCCTATTGACAGCTTTATGGAAAAGTGGGTTTAAACACTTTTCTATGTTTTATTTTGTTTATTTATGGATTTATTGTGAAAGGAATTTCAAAGTTTTAATTTGACCTTTCCCCTGTTTTTCATACAGACTGGAGACGAATGGATGGTGCTTTCTTTGTTTGTCTAAAGATAATGAATAAAACTCTACACACATCTTAAACCACCCTCCTTTCTATATATTGTGTTATATAAATGGAAAGTATATAAGACACAAACTGAGCTTATATGATACTAAGGACCCTGGAGGTCAGTCCACCTTTATAATTCAGCACAGCCTGGAGTCTCTTAGTCAAGCTTGTTTGTGTTTTCTGTGAGGAAGTTTTCAGCAGCAGCTCTTTTCTTGGATGTTGGTTCCCTTTGTTTCCATCCTCTGTTAAGATGTTTCAGTAATGTTGAGGTCTGGGGAGGCCAATCCATGGCTGACGTCCTGTGATGCTGCATTAGCAGTTTGTTCATAGTGAAAAATGAAGCCACTGCCAATCAGACATTTGCACAGTGGATCAACTTCTGATGGTACTGTCCTGAATTCCACACCTATAATATGTTTGCACATCCTGATGAATATGTGCAGCTGATTTTCAGTCCAGTTCCTGTGTGACAGACGCCAGTCTTTCTGCCTGTGTCCTTCCTTAACAATAGAGCCATCCTTCCACTGAGACTGTTTCTGATGAGGCTTCACTGAGCAGTAGATGGATCCCTCAGCTCATCTAATCGTCCTATTTCTAACACATGACTGTCAGAAACTGTTAATCTGCTGCAGCTCTTTAACTCCTCCACTTCTTTTTTTGTAATCTCTTAGTTTCCTCATCTTTTAAGGTGGCACTGCACACCAGATCCAAAGTCAACATGCTGTTATATAATGGAGTTGAACCTGTAATGGAGTTTGATTTAAACCAATCAGCAATTAAGTGAATGATGATGAGCAAAGATGGTGGAGGTGGTGGATGAAGACCCGGACAGCTATGGTTGGCTCCTCGTATAGAGCAGAGTGAGGTTGTGTTTGCACATTATTATAAAACCATGTTCACCATATATTTTAGCTGCAGACAATAACATGATTTCTTTGCTGTGGTGATTTTATTCCACTTTGGTAAAATGGAAAACCATCATTTCTTGCTGTAATTCACACATTATTCCAAGAGCCTCAACACGAGCCTTGTAGTCCGACCATATATAGACAAATCAATAGTTGTGTTTGTAACAGCTCATGAACATGAATCGTTCCACATTACTTTAAAATCATTGTAAACTAAACTGGAATAAATGAGTGTTTATATATAGTTTTGTCTCAGCTGTTCATACACAGTGTTTCAGTTCTTATCAGAGTCCCACCGTCTCACTGTGGTGAACCTTTAGCTCTGTTGTAAGCGTGTTGTTAGACCAGGTTTCCCTCATTTAAAAATAATCTCTCATTAGAAATGGACATGATGTCTAAGACATAGAAATGCTTATTATGGGTTCACTTGATGTCACTGAAAAGATGCACATGGGTAACGTGCAGGCCGTCCAGCTCCGAGGTTTATCTCCTCACCTCGAGTCTGCGACACTCTCTCCGTGTCCTCTCAGATAAGGGCGCGCACATTTCTGCACCATCTTCTAAATTACAAAGAGCGATTCACAAAACAGAAGCTCACAAAACACTCATCACAAACCAAAAATGGCTCCACTGAGCGTCAAACTGTCACCAGAATTTACTGATAATCTAAAGACTCACAGAACTCATTTTGTCTCATTGTGTCTTAGTTTGAGACATAAGTGCATGATCATAATACTGTGTAGTTAGATGAGACAGAGCTGATGCTTGCTCTTAATTATCCTCTTCATGTTTCCCGAGCCTCAGCAGTGGAAGCTACCATGGATAGAAAGACTATGACTCATCTTAAATCTCAAATCTTTGTCTCCAAAGAGCTGCTGATGTGTCCGATATGATCCACAAGCTTAAACTAGGATTATAAGTGTGTGCAGTGATGTGTGTGAAACCTCTGAGGACTCACACGTGTGTGCTTCAGCCCACACACACATATGAAGCACTGCGACCTCACACAGAAGTGTTTCACACATCCAACCTGAATCCTGATCATTTCTACAGTTTATTAAGTTCAGCTTCACCTGAACATCAGTGATGAAGCTGCTCTGACTCCATCACAGCTCACAGCTGTTGGAATGAGTCAAACAATGAAGAAGGTTCAGAAACAGCTGATGATTTTACAGAAACATGATGCAAACATGAAAATGGACACATGATTTTTTATTAACAGACACTGTTTATGTTTCACTGTGCATGACGTCATCAACACTGACACCAGGGGGCGCTCATCAGCAGCCTGAGGAACTGTGATAAGGGAGGGAGACGCAGTGTTGTGTGTACTGCAGTCGGACAGAAGGAAAAACTTCCTCCTGAAAACATTTTCATCCTTCCCAAAAGTGTTTGAGTCAAATGTTACAAATATATAAATACAATAAAACACAGGGTCTTACATAAAATTAGTGATGCAGTTGTGCACTGAGCACCTTTCCAATGTTCCTTCCTCAGATGAGTCCAGCTGCTGAACACATTAACATCTGTATGTAAATGTAGCCGAGAACCAACCTGAGCACTGCTGGGAAAATACAAAGGCAACCATCAAAGTGCTGTTTTATCTTATTTATTCTGAATGTTGACTTAGATCCACACCACGATTTATGAAACTATAGAACTAAAATAACAACAATCGTCTGCTTCTTTAAAATTTCTTTCATTACATCAAACCAGTGAAAACTGAAAAAAACAAAGAGCTGTTAGCATGTTTAGACCAACTTTGAGACAGAGACTGTAAAGTTCTGCACTTTAAATCCTGCCTGTGTTCCTGCAAATGATTCACACTGAAAGTATCTTAGTTTAGTATTGAGTGAGCCACAAAGCAGCCTGATAGCTTTAAAACAGTAAAAGTAAATGAAATTGACAGTTTCAGTGTAGCTGGATCTATTATTGGGGGGTCATGACCCCCGTAACCCCGCCTGGTCCTGAGGTCAAATCCACCATCTTTGTTTCAGAGCTTCATGTTCTCCCGTGTTTGTGTGCGTCCTCTCCGGTACTCCGGCTTCCTCCCACAGTCCAAACACATGCAGTTAGTGGGGTCAGGTTAGCTGTGAGTGGTTGTGTCTCTGTGTTATTCCACCTTAATCAATGACTTCCTGTTAGCATGAAGTGCTTCTGTAGGACTGATGTCATTTTCATGGTTGGATCATTTAAATGAAGCTGGACTCAGATGCAGTAAATAAGCTGATTGATCATTAATGAATAAAGCTGGTCAAACACATCACGTGGACACATGTGATTGTGTGTTGTAGTATTGATCCCAATGCTGGTATCAGTCCTGGATCAATAACACTGGATGGATGCGTTCAGCATGGAGCCCTGAGCTGTGTTACAGACAAACATGGAAACTGACAGGTCTGTGTCATTCACAGTCTGTAACACTTCTAAACAACAGAGGCTGACCCAAGTGCCTCAGAGCCAGGCACGCTCACATCACAGCTCTCTAAATAAGCCAGTTTCAAAATAAGAGCTGAAAGCTGTGTTTGCTTGTGTTAGCTTATTATTGTGGAGACTAACATTCAGTGATCATGTGTTCAGACTCATAATGATTACTCTCAGAAATCCTGATCTTTGTATTTACTGTGTGTTGGATCAATAACTGAGATTCATGGTATCACACAGCTGTGCTGCTGCTGATGTCAGCACATCTGGAACAATACGAGGTATCTGCTACCAGACTGAGCAGGACGTGAGACCTGTGGACTGTTTAAAGCTGTCCCTCCACAGCTCACTCAGACCTGATCCACACCTCAGTGATATTCTCTGACTTCCTCAGTAGAGACAGAAACCATTCAGATCTGGGACCATCAGCTGACTGATGATGTCACACAGACTGTGTTTTTCAGGAACAGTGATTCTGATGTGAGCCTGCTAGCTGACAGCAGACCTGATGAAAGCACATGTTCACATCTGTGAGGACAGACTGGACTCTTTGACTGCACCTTGGTTCTCCTCAGAGGTCTGTACAGGAGCATGTCCACCCCCACTGAAGATCTCAGTCACTGTGAAACATAGAAAGCTGCTTGTGTGGCCTCTGCCTCACATGTAGATACAGCTACAGGTTTCTCTGTCAGTCAGACTGAAACAGTGTCCTGATGCTGCATCATTCAGCTCTGTGCCCCAGTCAGCATCACTGGGAGCTACCAGTGTTTCTGCCCTTTTCCTGTAACACTACACTCAGCACAGGCTCAGCTGGTATCCAGTGTTGGACTTTGGCTTCAGCTGCTGTGATAGATCCTCTAACATAGATCAGCTCTGCTACATGTTGTTAGATAAGTGCAGCTGCTGTCATGTCCTGATGTTTCTCTGGCTCAGCAGCTTCTCCATCAGAGGTTCACATGGAGCTGATCCAGTATCTCCAGTAACTGTGTTCTGTGCCTCACTGGTTCATCCTTCTGTCTGTGTGACGTCAGTCAGATGTTGAAGTTCAACTCTGTAATCTTCACTGTGTCACAGAGTTCAGTGAGTCCCGTTATTCACAGTATCAATCAGATCATCAGAGAACAGCTGATCAGCAATCAGTGGTGCCAACAGCGCCTCCTGTGGTGAGAGGATGCAATAATGCAATGTAGCATTTTTCCACTCAACACTTGCAGTCATGGAAACTGTCTGTTGGATCTGTGTGACGTTGCTTTCTTGGTTAGAGTTCCTCACAAATGTCCAGATGATTCTTCTAATGAGGCGTCGACCATGTTTGCAGCTCTTTGGAAGAAAACGTCGCCCTTTGCCATCCTTACTTTTCTTTGACTTCTTCAAATGCAGCTGAACTCCAGCTGGTATTTTCTTGGACTTTGCAGCTGTTTCTGCTCATCAGTTCATTCCTGCAAACCTCTGAAGCTGAACAACAATGATGCTGCATTGCTGGCTGATCCCAAAAGGTTGATTCTGTTCATCTGGACCTTTTCAGAAACGTTTGCTCACTGATCAGGTGACTTCTTCAGTCTCAGCTGACTGCAGCTTTACAAGCTTACAAACAGCACATTTGCACAATGACTGAAAGCAGCAGCACCTGATATATATGATACTAATATAATACATATACATATATAATCCATACTAATGATGAAGGAACTGAGCTCACAGTCCATTGTTCATTCAGTGAACTACTCAGTTTATTTTGGGCCTCAGAAATGCTCACTCTGTTTGTACATCACTGTCAGCAATAGACTCATTCTGCTGTGTGGACAGGAACACATGTGACATCACTTCCTGTTTGTTTGTGACTGAAGAGGAAGAAGTTTACAAGGAATCATTTAGAAGAGTTTCAAACATCAACTGATTGAATCCATGAATCTGAAAACGTGTTTGTGAGTGAAAGAGACAGACATGTACAGACTGAACTATCTGTTCAACAGTCAGAGTGTTTCTGTAACAGGAGACACTCTTTACACTCCACTCAGCACAGGGACACTGAGGAACCAGGATAGAAGTAAAACCCAGGATAAAGAGTTTGAGTGAATGTGGTGTTGAAGGTGTGGAGGTGGATCAGAGTGTCAGAGGAGACTCTGTAGAAGGACAGAGTGCCAGCAGGACAGTCCACATACACTGCTGCTCTGTTAGAGACAGAGGAGGAGGAGGAGGAGGAGGAGGAGATGGATGTTTGTATCTTATTGTGCCTGACATAACGAGGACCATCATCAGAGCAGTACAGACTCCAGGACTGATCATTGTTTCCAAACACACAGTCATCACTGCCTCCTTTCCTTCTGATGCTTCTGTAACTCACTGATATATAAACGCTTCCTCTCCACTCGACCTCCCAGTAACAGCGACCAGTCAGACCATTTCTACACAGCAGGTGAGGATAAAAACCATCAAATCTGTCTGGATGATCAGGATATGACTGAACCTCCTCCACACAATGTGCCTCAATGTTATTGATATTATTATTATCATTATTATATAATAATAAAACCTTTATAATAAAACCACTAAAAACCTTTATTCTAGCGCAACTTGTAAGCGAACTTGACTTTCAAAATAAAAGCACAAAGCACCAAAACGTTGACTACAAAAAAACAAAGTAATGTACAGCTTAAACAATTTACAATCATGACATAGATCTTGACAAGATAAAGAAATAATCAAAATTATATACAATGTCATCATGCCAACAGTTACAACATCGATGGAGGATCTGTGTAAGCGCTGAGGATCGTCCTGATGGACAGAACAGAAGGAGAGTGAGACAAGTGAAGATATACTAAACAACACTGTGACATGAACTGAGCCACACACAGTTTGATTCACAGGTGATTGACACATTATTTGACCACAAGTGTCTGTGAAGGTTCTCAGTCATCCAGGTCATCGTAGTCAAACTCTTTGCTGACTTTAAAGTCAGCAATGAAGCACAGAAAAGAAGATCAGACACCAGCGAGGGAGGATAAGAAAGACAGATGCAACAACATTGTCATCCCCTATGTAGCCAGTGTATCAGAAAAACCCAGGAGTTTTCTCCAAGCATGACATCCCGGTGCATTTTAGACCCAGCAACACGCTCAGACACAAACTGGTTCACCCGAAAGACAAAACGCCAAAACACAGACTTAACAATGTGGTGTTTGC
Source organism: Copadichromis virginalis (assembly GCF_057382275.1). Lineage (NCBI taxonomy): Eukaryota > Metazoa > Chordata > Actinopteri > Cichliformes > Cichlidae > Copadichromis > Copadichromis virginalis. The sequence continues at coordinate 4,593,266 of NW_028188589.1, read as the reverse complement.
TGTACAGTGCAGCGAGGAATGCCCAGACCTCTACATTGGAGAGACCAAACAGCCACTTCACAAGCGCATGGCACAACATAGAAGAGCCACCTCCACAGGACAAGACTCAGCAGTCCATCTGCATCTTAAGGTCAAAGGTCACTCTTTCGAGGATGCCAATGTTCACATTTTGGGCAGAGAGGACAGATGGTTTGAAAGAGGAGTGAAAGAAGCATCTATGTCCACTGTGAGCGACCATCTTTGAACAGAGGCGGGGTTTACGACACCAACTCTCTGCCATCAATAATCCAGTTTTGAGATCCCTTCCCAGACGCCTTAACGCCCACTCACATCCTGGGCCATCTGATCTCAGGAATTCGCATGATAAGGTGGGGCCAGGTTTCACAATGAACACACCTGAAACTCTGGCTGATTGGGACCCACACCCAGTTTCACACCTTGGCTCAGGCGATTAGAGGATCATCAGGGGGTCATTTTGTCCCTCTGGGGGGTCACTCCCACTAGGTTTATATCTGGGACTCTCCACCATTTGACCTTAGAACTGAAGAAGCTTCTCGGATGAGAGGTGAAACGTCTTCAAGTAACTTAAAGAAGTCCAGACGCTTTTCTTTGCAAGCTCCTTTGACATTTGACCACGAGCAATCTTTTCTGGTTTGACGCCGTCTTTGTAGCCAGAAACCAGCTCTCTCCTCGGCTTCCTCCACTACACGCTTCCCCCACGCCAGTCTCCTCCGTCACTATAAAGGGGAGAGTCATGAGCTCCATCACCCTCACCTTTGCTGTCCAACGTCCCGCCACCAGCCTCCACTGCAGCAGGCCAGAGACCACACCCCTGCCACAATAAATAAAAGTATATCCTTGCTGTACCCTTAATGCTAAATGTGCTAAATTAACCGCTGCCTTTGCCCCTTTGGGATTATTCTTATGTCACTGGGATGTTGACCTTTGACCTTCACATTAGAGAGATGGGCAGACATAGTTAGTGTATGAATTTTAAAGTAACAGGTAATAAAGAGAGTGCAGCAAATGTAGTCAGGTTTCTTACTCTGTATCACACATGAGTGCCCGAGGGAGGCGGGGCTGACTGGGGAGACACAGGAAACAGAGAGACAGGGCTGACTCGACATGAAACGATGAAACGTGGGACACGGGAACAGAAACTAAACACAGGCTGAAATGAACACTGAGGGAGGGAGAACTAAGATTACTGAGAGCCTGATAAATAAGAAGAACAAAAACCAAGAAAAACAAGAGTCAAAGAAAACAAAAAACACAAAGCATTGGGCCAGGACCCACTGCTGTGACATTTATATGTGATAAAAACATTAAAAACTGCTCAGATGTTGAAATCTTTCTACGTATACTTTAGGTTCAGCTCTGCAGCCTGGCATTTGGTTAAGCATGATTCAAACATTTGATTTTGTTTAACTGGTTTTAATTATAGTTACTTTTTGTGAACATTTGTTGCAGCATTTAAAAATACATCATTTATTTTCAAACTTTTATTTGATTTAGAGCATCATATTTGACCAACGTAAATGTTTTAATTTCATATAAAATAACTGAAGCAGTGAACTAAATATCTGAAATCTTTCCTTCCTTAAAAGTTATAATCCTACTTAAGTTATAGTGCAAACGCTTAAGCAACAAATATACTTGATGCTAATTAATTAATATTTCCCTTTGATGTTGCAACTATGCGGTCACTTCTGTCTTTAAACAAAATAATATTTTCCAGTTACAGAAATCATAAAGTCCAAACTAAAGTGCTACTGTTGCTATATGCATTTTATATAAATCATGGATGATGGTCCTGACATGAAGGAAGAGAAAGTTACAGGTTGCATCCTTTGACTTTGTCTCCGTGCCTTTGGGCGATTTTCAGAAGGACAGATGTTTCTGTTCAATTCTTAAATCAATTTTTTCAAACACAAACACTATTTTAAAGCTTCTAGAGAGTAAAATATTAATGATAATTATAATAACAATAATAAAAACAAAAGCTCTCAGATCCATCAAACCAAGCAGCAGAAAGAACAATAACTGAAGAGAAAACTTTAACCTTGTAGACTTCATTATGTTCCAGCTGCTCTACAGACGCTGTGACCTCGAACTTAAGCAGGTCGTAAAGTATGTGCAGCTCAATAACTTCATAATCAGACCCTGTGGTATTTAGGCAGCAGAACAATTAAGAATAACAACTACAAATAATAATAATAATAATAATAATAATACATTTTATTTAAATAGCGCCTTTCAAAGCACCCAAGGACACTGTACAACAGATAAAAACTGGAAATATACACAATGATAAAAATAGAAGATAAAAGTTAAAACATACAGAAATTTAAGAATAGGCAATTTTAAACAGATGAGTTTTGAGGGTGGACTTAAAAAGAGAGAATGAACTAATATTTCTGAGGTCCGGGGGTAGGGAATTCCAAAGTCGAGGGGCAGAGCAGCTAAAGGCCCTCCCTCCCATTGTGATCAGACGAGCAGAGGGAACAGAGAGAGAAAGAGAAGATGAAGATCTGAGGCAGCGGGATGGGAGCTTCATCTGTAATAAGTCAGAGAGGTACGGTGGAGAGAGAGAATGAATAGCCTTGAATGTATACAGAATTATTTTAAAATGGATGCGAAATTTGACCGGGAGCCAGTGAAGTTGCTTCAGGATTGGGGAGATGTGGTGGGTAGAAGAAGTCCTAGTAATAATACGGGCAGCAGAGTTCTGGACACGTTGGAGCTTGTTGATAGATTTTTGTGTAAGGCCAAATAATAATGAGTTGCAGTAGTCAATTCTAGAGATAACATGATTATGGATGAGAATGGCAGTGGCGTGAGGTGTGAGGAAGGGGCGGAGTTGGAAATATGCTGCACGTGTAATATTATTGATATGTGAGTTAAAAGATTATGTGCTATCGAGAATGACACCCAAGCTTTTCACAGAGGGAGAGATAGGGACCAGCGAGTTATTGATGGTGAGAGAGAAATTGTTAATTCTGGATAGCAGTCGTTTAGTGCCAACCAGAAGAAGTTCCGATTTATTGCTGTTGAGTTTAAGAAAGTTGGAGGAGAACCAAGAATTAAGTTCAGCTAGACAGAGGATGAGGGAGGGTGGAGGAAGAGTAGAGTCAGGTTTGGTAGAGAGATAGAGCTGGGTGTCATCGGCGTAGCAGTGGAACTGAATATTATATTTACGAAAAATATGTCAGAGTGGAAGAAGGTAAAGGATGAAAAGATGGGGCCCGAGGACAGATCCCTGGGGCACCCCAGTGGATAAAGGAGAAAGCTGAGAAGTGAAGGATTTTAATTGAATTAACTGAGTGCGGTCAGATAGGTATGATTTAAACCAGGCTAGTGGAGTGTGAGAGAGACCAATAGAAGCTAATCTGCTAAGGAGAATGGGATGAGAGATGGTGTCAAAAGCTGCACTCAGATCAAGAAGGATAAGGATGGAGAGGAGACCAGAATCAGCTGCTATAAGAAGGTCGTTTGTTATTTTTATAAGAGCAGTTTCAGTGCTATGTAAAGGACGAAAGCCAGACTGGAACTGTTCGTAAAGGTTATTATCAGTTAGGTGAAGATGGACTTGTGAAGCAACTATTTTTTCAAGGATTTTTGAGAGAAATGGTAGATTGGAGATAGGACGAAAATTATTAAAGTTGTTGGGATCTAGACCAGTTTTTTTCAGAATTGGGGTAATAGCAGCAACTTTGAAGGAAGCAGGAACAGTTCCAGTGGTGAGTGAAGAGTGAATAATAGCAGATATGAGGGGAAGGAGAGGGAATAAGCAGGCTTTGACGAGGACAGTGGGGATAGGATCGAGCTGGCAGGTAGAAGGCTTTGATTTATGGATGAGATCAGCAATATCAGCTAAGGATGGAAGTTGAAAAACAGAGAGGAAGTGAGAAGGGGGAGAAGTTAGGACAGAGAAGCTACATTGAGCATTAGGGTCCAGGTCTAAGTGTATTTTATGAATTTTATCAATAAAGAATAGCATTAGAGCATCACAGAAGTTAGATGAATAGAGATGAGCAGGGAGAGAATCAGGTGGCCTGTTAAAAGAGTTGAATAGTGAGAAAAGGGTCTTGGTAGAGTTCTCACTTGAGCAGACAATAGCAGAGTAATAAGCAGATTTGGTTTGACTAATACATTCCTGGTAAAACAGAACGTGGTTATTAAACATATCCTTATGAATAGTAAGGCCAGTTTTCTTATAGAGACGTTCAAGCTGTCGGCCTTTAGCTTTCAGTAGCCGGAGTTCAGGGGTGTACCAGGGTGCAGAGCGAGAAAAAAGTACAGTTCTGGTTTTTTGTGGAGCCAGGGAATTTAAAATACTACTAAGGCTATGATTATAAAAAAGTACCAGGTCCTCTTGAATAGCTAAGTTGTTAGAAGACAAGCAGCTAGAAAAAGCAGAGGAAAGGATATCAAGATGTATATTCTTGATATTCCGGAAAGAGATAATACGGGGATTGTTAATTACAGAGAGGGTCATGTGAACATTAAAGGAGAGAAGTAGATGATCCGAAATTAGCAGTTCGTCAGCTGTACAGATGGAGGGGGTAAGTCCAGAACAGCAGACTAGGTCCAAAGTGTGGCCCTTAATGTGGGTAGGGAAGTTTATGTATTGTTTAAGGCTGAAACTATCAAGGCAGGATAGAAGGTCCTTGGTAAGAGGATGGTCGCAGTTATCCACGTGAACGTTAAAGTCACCCAGCAATATTATATTAGGGGAGACAGTAGCTAGATTGGTCAGCAGATCGGCAAAGTCACTGATAAAAACAGAATTAAATTTTGGGGGGCGGTAGATGACAGCTATTACAGTTGGGGTAGGTCCTGAAAGTTGACAAACAACAGATTCAAAGGAGCTGTAAGTAGGGGCGGACAGCGGCGAGACTTTCCAGTTCTCGCGATAGATTATCGCGAGGCCACCACCACGGCCGGACTCGCGAGGTTGGCAGGTGTAAACAAACCCCGGGGGGGTGGAGTCGTTGAGTTGCGAAAAGTCATTGGGCTGTTGCCATGTCTCAGTCAAGCAGAAAAAGTCAAACTTACGGTCTGTTAGGAGATCCTGGATGAGATGTCCTTTGTTCGTAAGCGAACGGATATTAAGCAGGCCGAAGTTGACAGAAATACTGTCGGACTGGATGAGAGTGTTAGCCGACCTAGGCAGACCAGTCAGAACATTGTGGTCAATAGACCTGCAGGGGTTCCGTTGAGAGCGACCAGAGGTGGACCAGAAGGACTGAATTGGTTTGGAATTATCCTGATGGAAATACCGACGGGAGCCTCGATGTACGTACTTTCGACGAGGGAGGAAGGCAATGTCCGTGTGGAAATGAAGAGCAGCCAACGGCGGAGCAGCTAAAGAGAAGCGGAGCCGGAGGAGCTCATCAGCTGTATATTGATGAAGTCCAGTGCCGAGTTGGTAGATCGATGACATAAGGATCCAGACCCACACTGAGAGTACATAGATCCTGAAAGGCCACATCATGGACAGGAACACCCGGGTAGGGACACCGGTGGGCCTTAGAAACAGGAGTAGGACAAAAGTCCAGAAGTCCAGAGTCCAGTAGCGTTAACGTTTAGCGATAGTGGTGAGTGGCGGCCAGTGAGTAGCGGCAGCAAGTCGCGCCAGCGTTCACTCAACCGGAAGTGCTTTTTGTTTTTAGGTTTCTGTTGTACTGCAAGGTTCTGTACAGGAGAACCAAACCAAGAGCAAATATTACGTCTCATTTACACCTGAGCACGAAGAGCCATCAACATTTAGCAAATTGAATCATCTTTGTTTAGATGCAAGAAGAATCATATAGAAATGAAAAAGTAGAAATAGAAATCCAGAGCAAAGATATCCTCTAATTCAGCGTAGCACATGTGCAGCTGCTGCGATTCACGTAAGCATTCGGCTCGTCGCTGTTGCAGATTTTTCTCTCGCTGTTCTGGCTCACAGCGCTGCAAACACAAAAATAAATATCCCCAAAGGTGTGAAAGGGAGCTAATTAGTAAGAGTATTGTTACTCTCCGCAGGAGTAGTCCAGCAGTAGAAATCAGTCCAATAACAAGGTGTGTAACATCTAGCAGGGTGACAGAAAAACCCAGGGTAACTTCTAAGGACCTCAACGTCTCTCTCACATTGTGTTTTTTAAACATGCTTCCATTTGTCACTTCAGTCTTTACTCTGAAATACAGGAAGAGAAATCATGGCTGAAACAATTTCTCATGAAACCAGGGGTGCGGTCCAACAGTCAGTTTGGTGAGGAAGGTTCCTAACTGAGAGAAGTGACCCAGAAGTATCTGTGTAGCAGCCACAATGAATCAAGATCATGAGCTTTATTAACTGATCAAAGTCTCTTCTTTCATCTTCTGTATCATTCAGTTTGCATTGGTAATGCCCATTATTGTAATGCTTTTTTAAGATGAGCAAAACTTTATTTCACTTTGGGTTAGCTGGGATAAGTGATGGATGGAGGGAATTTTACTTCAGCCACAGAAATCCTAAACAGGAAGGAGGAGCAGAGTTACAGTGGATCACTATCCAGCAGGGAAACAAGATTTATTTCAATTTCATGGCCATGAGCGAGATTTACTGAGTGGGCAAATTAGGGAGACGACACCATCAGATCCCGAGCCCTCCATGTGTTAATCAAGAGACGGCTGCTGTGCTACATCCATAAATAATGAATAAATTAGGAGCTAAAGCTGAAAGGACAGTTTATTTGTAACATCTTCACGTGAACACATTCAAGAACATCACAGATGAAGAAAGATTAAAAACTTCCACACTACATAAAGCAAGAAAAATAGTTTTTCTTTCAGGTGGTTTCAGAAAAACAGAAACATCAAACATCTCCAAGACTCTCTTTGAAAGAACTAAAAACCTTTGTTCTCATGGTCCAATCATGAGTGAACTCCCCGATGAAGCCTTGTGTGCTAAAACATGTCAGAGTTTTAAAGGTTAAACATGAGTTTCCAAAAGTTTTGCTGGAGAACAATGAACTATTTGACTGAGTTTCAATCATTTACAGACGAGCAAAACCAGGACAGAGAAAAAAGGACAAAACTGACTCAGTAAAACACAGAAAAGAAGATCCCATGTAGATCTGTATTATGTAGAAGTTCAGCCCAGCAACCAGTTCAGTTCAACACAAGTTTAAATGATTCTATCTGAACTCTGTGGAGCCTGATCTCAAGCTTATTGAGTCTGACACAGAAACCAGAGGATCTTTCTGTGTCTTCAGATTCACTGTGATCCAGTCATGGTGATTTCAGCCCTGAGTGATCGCGCTGATGTTTGCACAGAGCAGACAATGAGGTGAATGTTTGGGCACATTGGTAACAGTGAAACAGTTTATTAGTAACGTGGGATCGTTTGTGTTTGGAGTATGAACTGAGATTCCTGAAGCTCTTGTCACACTGGTCACAGATGTAGTTTCCTTCCATGTGTGTACGTTCATGAATGTTACGACTATGTGAATGTGAGAAGCTTCTCTCACAGTGTCTGCACTTGTGTGGTTTCTCTCCTGTGTGGACTCGTTTGTGTGATTTAAGCTCACCTTCAGTGGTGAAGGATGACCCACACTGATCACAGAGGTGCCTTTTAATCCCACTGTGAATCAGTTCATGTTGTTTTAAGTGATATGATGTGGTGAAGCTTCTCCCACATTCTTTGCAGTATTTCAGTTTGTCTCCAGTGTGTCTACGTTGATGTACTTTTAGGGTCTTTTGCCGACTGAAAGTTTTTCCACAGAGGTCACAATGAAAGTCTTTCCCACCACCACAGTGATGACAGGGTTGAGAACTGGATCCATCTGTGTCGCTCTGCTTCTAAACAAAGACACAAAGACAGTGTAAGTCAGTCCTTCAACATTTGTATCCTTAACGTCGCCTGAAATAAAGAGCATCTCTGCAGACGTCCAACTACATTTGACTGTTTCAGTTAACACACTCAGTTTACTGGGCTGCAATAACTACAATACTACCACCATAATACTACAGTAATACTAAAATCATAACTGAAAGGAAAATCTGAATAATCACTCAGAGCTGCTTTTCCATGCAGTAGAATTGCTAACATGCTAACACAGTTTAATGAGCAGAGTTGTTCCAAACAGTCAGGCTAAAATGACAAGATAACAATATAAATACATACCTCACAGTAGCTGCACTTGTAGAGTCTCTTTCTGGTGTGGATCTGTTGGTGTCGTCTCAGGTCATGTGGAGCTTTAAAAGTCTTCTCACACAGGTCACATCGATAAGGTCTCTCCTCAGTGTGGGTAAACGTGTTGCTGTAAGTGTGCGTCTGTTATAAACTGTTTGACACACTGTTCACAGCAGTACACATCATGTCTGGTGTGAATGCGTAGGTGTGTATTTCGGTACCCTCTCTGGCTGAAAGTTTTTCCACAGATGTCACAGCTGTATGCCTTAATTCCAGAGTGGGTAACTAGATGCCTCTGTAAGTGGCTACTGTGAGTAAAAGCTCTCCCACACTGATCACAGCTGTACGCTTTAACTCCACTGTGGATGAGTTGGTGTTTTTTTAGGGAACGCTTCAAGGAAAAAGACTTTCCACACAAGTCACAGCTGAACGGTCTCTCTCCAGTGTGGATGACCTGATGCTGTTTTAGTTTAGCCCTCACAGTAAAACCCTTCCCACACTCGTCACAGGTGTGTTTTTTCTCTCCCTTTCTTCTGTGAGGTTTGTCGGCCTCCTGAGAGCGCTGACTTCTGGCTCCATGTTGGTCCTGCAGTGACAGAGATACAAACAGAGGCAGTGAGTGAAATGCAGTCGTGGAACAAACTCAACCTTCAAACTCCATTAACACTAGTTTTAAACCTGAAGGTGGAGCGTGGCACCAAACACCTTAAAGGTCTCTTATCCCCACCTGCTGGTAGTTCTAACACATTACACCCAACCTGGTGTTAAAGATAATTCATGACTGTTCAAACACTAAAATCATGCCCATCCCTCCTGATTGTACACACACACACACACACACACACACACACACACACACACACACACACACACTATTTTATAATTTAGATTATTTTGTTGGTTCCTATTACATATTTCTATAATTTGTATAGATTTATACAGAATTATTCAGTGATAATAAATCCTATGTTTGTTTATTCTAAAGGAACCCCGTTAGCTTCCACAACAGATGTTGCTCGTCTTCCGTCAAATACTCACATAAAATATTACACAATAAAGTGGATTCAAGATATCCACATAATTTCACTCTTACATCCACAGTGAGGTTTCACAGTTGTTCAAATATAAGCAATCAATAATAATAATAATAATAATATCAATAACATTGAGGCACATTACACAAATTTCAAAAACAAATCATGTCTTACAATATTTACAACAACTAAAAGCTCTGTAAATCGGCTTTTAAGTGTTCATTGAAGTTTTGAATAATTCTCTAATTTTTTAAGGCAACTTATTCCACTTAAAAGTTGCTCTAAATGTAACAGTTTTACAAAACGTTACTTTTAACTCGAGCATTTACTAAATTGCAGCTTGTTGAAAACTGTGTAATATGATGATGTATTTCATCTGGATACTGCAGCTGAGCAGAATAAATGTGGTGTGTTTAACAGAATTGCTTTCTTTAGAACTACAAGTAAGCCATAGAATATTTTAGCCTGTACAGGAAGCCAAGAAAGGTTATTATGCATTTTATCAATATTAGTATAGTATGAACATCTTCACACTAATCTGGACGCCTTATTCTGGACTAACTGAAGTCTGTTAAGATCTGTCTTATTAGCTGCTGACCAAATGATTGAACAATACTCCAGATGAGACATTACTAGTGCATTAATGACATCTTTCATAACGAAGAAGTGATACACAAAGAGCATTTCATAGCCATAGCTATGCCTTGTCGGCAGAGTTATGTGACATTAGTGATGTTTGTACTTTCAGCGTTAACTTGGTTTTAAAGCCTTTAAAATATACGCCGTTCAATAGTCGACCTTAATCTGACAGAGAATGTGATGATTTTGTGGATAATTAAAGTCAGTCATATATCCACAAACACAACGAGCTGACGGTTCACTCGTTAAGCTGAAAGAAAGATGCTTTAATCACAGCAGTCACACATGTGTCCACTGCACCATCTGGAACTCTTCTTGTTTACACTCGTAATAACACAAACACTAAATCCTCCTTCTCTGGTGCTGTTGTGTAGCAGTGTGTACACCTGAGACTGTCACCTGTCTGTCTGTCCTGCACTCTCTCTCTGTTTCTTTCTCTCTGATTGTGGAATAAAAGTATGAACATGTGTTTATAAGTTACACTTGTGTTTGAATCCTGCAGCTTATCACACATTTGATTTCCATGTGTGACGACTGCAAGTGTCCAGAGTGAGGACAGACTGAGGGACCCACTGCTGCACATCATCTGTGAGGCTTTGCAGCCCTGATGATCCACCAGGACAAACTCAGCAGTGTGTGAGGAAGAGGAGGAGGAAGAGCCAGCAGCAGCTGACAGATGGAGAGAATAGACAGACTGTTCCCTGTTTGTGAAGGACTGCTAGGAAAGTTTAACATAACTGTCTGTCCTGAATCAGTCTTATTAGGTAATGTTCAAATAATGTGATCATCCCAGTGTTTCCAGTGTGGGAGAAAGTACTCAGGGCCTTCAAGTTACACACTATGAAAGGCAGCAACAAGTTTAATGTTCAGAAACCTAAAGTCTGTATCAGCAGCAGAATGGAGCTAAAAATAAATGTTGGTTTCAGTTCTATGAAGCTTTGAGTAATTTGGATCAGTAGCTGCTGTGTTTGTTGCATCATATTGCTGTAATTGTTTATATGCTTTATGTATATTTCAGTAAAATCATAATTCACGTCGGCAGTAATGACACCCGGTTACGCCAATCGGAGGTCACTAAAATCAATATTGAATTGGTGTGCAACTTTGCCAAAACAATGTTGGACTCTGTAGTTTTCTCTGGTCCCCTCCACAATCAGACCAGGAGTGACATGTTTAGCCGCATGTTCTCCTTAAATTGCTGGCTGTCTGAGTGGTGTCCCAGAAACGATGTGGGCTTCATAGATAATTGGCAAACCTTCTGGAGGAAACCTGGTCTTGTTAGGAGAGACGGCATCCATCCCACTTTGGATGGAGCAGCTCTCATTTCTAGAAATATGGACAAATTTATCAAACCCCCCAAAATATGACTATCCAGAGTTGGGACCAGGAAGCAGAGTTTCAGTCTTACACACCTCTCTGCAGCTTCTCTCCTCCTGCTACCCCCCCAAAAACCCATCTCCATAGAGACTGTGTCAGCTTCCAAACAGACAAAAAACAAACTAAAAACCAGCAACAAACAACTTAAACATAAACAATCACAAAGAAAGAACAATACAGTATCCACATCTGAACCAAAGAGTAAAACAGTGAAATGTGGATTATTAAATATTAGGTCTCTCTTCTCCAAGTCTCTGTTAGTACATGACTTAATAATTGATCAACAAATTGATTTAACATCCATGTAGATGCTAAAAATGACAGCCTCAACATGGCATTTAATCTGTTATTAGACTCAATTGGTTTCTCTCAAAATGTAAAAGAACCCACCCACCACTTTAATCACACTCTAGATCTTATTTTAACATATGGCATAGAAACTGAACATTTAACAGTGTTTCCTGAAAACCCTCTCCTGTCTGATCATTTCCTGATAACATTTACATTTACAATAATTGATTACACAGCGGTGGAGAGTAGACTTTATCAAAGTAGATGTCTTTCTGAAAGTGCTGTAACTAAGTTTAAGAATATAATCCACCCACTGTTATCATCTCCAATGCCCTGTACCAACACAGAGCAGAGCAGCTACCCTCATCCCCTCATCCCTGAACGATTACCGGCCAGTTGCACTGACCTCGGTAGTAATGAAGGTGTTTGAGAGGCTGCTGAAGAACATCATCTCCTCCTCCATCCCAGACACCACAGATCCGCTGCAGTTCGCCTACAGATCCAACAGATCCACAGAGGATGCCATCGCCCACGTCCTACACACCACTCTCAGCCACGTGGACAAGAAACAGGGTAACTATGTGCGAATGCTGTTTGTTGATTACAGTTCAGCGTTTAACACAATAGTGCCCTGCAGACTGTTCACAAAGCTCAGGGATCTGGGACTTAACAGCCGTCTGTGTGCATGGGTGTTGGACTTCCTCACTGGCAGAACTCAGGTGGTGAGGGTGGGCAGGTGCTTCTCCAACAGCATCACCATCAACACAGGAGCACCTCAGGGATGTGTCCTCTCGCCACTGCTCTACTCCCTCTACACTTCAGACTGTGTGGCCACCCATGGCTCCAACACCATTGTGAAGTTTGCTGACGACACAGTGGTGTTGGGTGCCATCTCCAACAACGATGAGGCGGCCTACATGGATGAAGTGAAGAATCTGGCATCGTGGTGCCAGGACAACCACCTCCAGCTGAACGTCTGCAAGACCAAGGAGCTGGTGGTGGACTTCAGAAGGGGTCAGCACAGAGACTACAAGCCCATTATCATCAATGGAGCTCCAGTGGAGAGGGTGCAGTCCTTCAAGTATCTTGGTGTCCACATCTCCTCAGACCTGACATGGGCTGCCCACATTCAGGTCCAGACCAAAAAGGCTAGGCAGCGCCTGTATCACCTACGACAACTGAGGAAGTTCAGGGTCTCTCCAAAGATCCTCAGGATTTTCTATACAGGCGCTGTGGAGAGCATCCTCACACAGAACATGACATCGTGGTTCGGGAACAGCTGTGTGAAGGACCAAAAAGCTCTCCAGAGAGTGATCCGTACAGCAGAACGCTGCTGCAGAATTGCTCTCCCCCCACTTCAGGACACCTACACCAGGAGATGCCGGACTAGAGCAGCGCAGATACTGAAGGACCCGTCCCATCCTGGCAACAAACTGTTCCAACTTCTGCAATCTGGTAGAAGGTTCCGCATCTTCCGGGCAAGGACAGAGAGACTCAAGAGGAGCTTCTATCCCCAAGCCATCCGTGCCCTAAACACACACACCCGCCCTCTCACATCATCTATAACGGACTGAGACAGGACTCTCTTCCAGACACTCTAAACCAAGGCACAATGTACATTTCAATTCCTTTAATTTTAAATATGTTTATATTGTCTATCCTGTAAAATAGTCAGATGTCTATTCATATTAATGTACAGAATTCACCTGCTTGCTGCTACTACTGCACATTCACCCAGTGTATATACTATATAAGATAAGATAAGATAAGATAACCTTTATTAGTCCCACACGTGGGAAATTTGTTTTGTCACAGCAGGAAGTGGACAGTGCAAAAGTTATGAGGCAAAAATTAGAATACAATAAGAATACATACAGTACACAACTGTACAGAATAGAATAGAATAAAATACTATATACAGTAGAATAAAATAAAATAAATATACAATAAGATAAAAATAGAATACAAATACAAATACTATATACAACTGAGTAAAATACAACAATGACAGAAAGGATTATTGCACTTAGTATATAATATATATATATATAATGTTCTTCCTCTACACCCCCCCCCCCCCCCCCCCAATTTTTGCACATGTCGAGGAGCTTGTCAGGCTACATTTCACTGTGTGTTATACTTACTTGTATAACTGTGCATGTGACAAATAAGAAAGAACCTTGAACCTTGAACTTTGAACGCTACCCCAGCAGAGGTCGATTTTCTTGTTAATAATTTCACCTCCTCACTACGTACGACTCTGGATACTGTAGCTCCAGTGAAAACTAAGGTCACTAATCAGAAGTATTTGACTCCGTGGTATAATTCTCAAACACGTACCCTAAAGCAGATGACTCGTAATCTGGAGAGGAAATGCCGTGTCACAAATCTAGAGGATCATCATTTAGCCTGGAGAAATAGTTTGCTGCTTTATAAGAAAGCCCTCCGCAAAGCCAGAACATCTTACTATTCATCACTGATTGAAGAAAATAAGAACAACCCCAGGTTTCTCTTCAGCTCTGTAGCCAGGCTGACAAAAAGTCAGAGCTCTTTTGAGCCAACCATCCCTTTAACGTTAACTAGTAATGACTTCATGAACTTCTTCACAAATAAAATTTTTATCATTAGAGAAAAAATTACCAATAATCATCCCACAGATGTAATATTATCTACAGCTACTCTTAGTACCATTGATGTTAAGTTAGACTCTTTTTCTCCAATTGATCTTTCTGAGTTAACTTCAATAATTACTTCCTCCAAACCATCAACGTGTCTTTTAGACCCCATTCCTACAAAACTGCTCAAAGAAGTCCTGCCATTAATTAATGCTTCGATCTTAAATATGATCAACCTATCTCTAATAATCGGCTATGTACCACAGGCCTTCAAGCTGGCTGTAGTTAAACCTTTACTCAAAAAGCATCTCTAGACCCAGCAGTCTTAGCTAATTATAGGCCAATCTCCAACCTTCCTTTATATCAAAAATCCTTGAAAGAGTAGTTGTCAAACAGCTAACAGATCATCTGCAGAGGAATGGTTTATTTGAAGAGTTTCAGTCAGGTTTCAGAGCTCATCACAGCACAGAAACAGCTTTAGTGAAGGTTACAAATGATCTTCTTATGGCCTCTGACAGTGGACTCATCTCTGTGCTTGTCCTGCTAGACCTCAGTGCAGCGTTCGATACTGTTGACCATAATATCCTATTAGAGCGATTAGAACATGCTGTAGGTATTACAGGTACTGCACTGCAGTGGTTTGTATCATATCTATCTAATAGACTCCAGTTTGTGCATGTAAATGGAGAGTCCTCTTCACACACTGAGGTTAATTATGGAGTTCCACAGGGTTCAGTGCTAGGACCAATTCTGTTTACATTATACACGCTTCCCTTAGGCTGTATCATTAGAAGACATAGCATACATTTTCACTGCTAACCCTGCTATGCAGATGACACCCAGCTCTATCTGTCCATGAAGCCAGATAACACACCAATGAGTTAAACTGCAGGAATGTCTTAAAGACATAAAGACCTGGATGGCCGCTAACTTTCTGCTTCTTCATTCAGATAAAACTGAGGTTATTGTACTCGACCCTGAAAAGCTTAGAAATATGGTATCTAACCAGATTCTTACTCTGGATGGCATTACCTTGGCCTCCAGTAACGCTGTGAGGAACCTTGGAGTCATTTTTGACCAGGACATGTCCTTCAACGCACATATTAAACAAATATGTAAGACTGCTTTCTTCCATTTGCGCAACGTCTCTAAAATTAGAAATATCCTGTCTCAGAGTGATGCTGAAAAACTAGTTCATGCATTTATTACTTCCAGGCTGGACTACTGTAATTCATTATTATCAGGATGTCCAAAAAACTCGCTGAAAAGCCTTCAACTAATCCAAAATGCTGCAGCAAGAGTCCTGACAGGGACTAGAAAGAGAGAGCAGATTTCTCCTGTTTTGGCTTCCCTTCATTGGCTTCCTGTTAAATCCAGAATTGAATTCAAAATCCTGCTCCTCACATACAAGGTCTTAAATAATTAGGCCCCATCTTATCTTAATGACCTTGTAGTACCATATCACCCTATTAGAGCGCTTCGCTCTCGCTCTGCAGGCCTACTTGTTGTTCCTAGAGTATTTCAAAGTAGAATGGGACGGAGAGCCTTCAGTTTTCAGGCCCCTCTTCTGTGGAACCAGCTTCCAGTTTGGATTCAGGAGACAGACACTATCTCTACTTTCAAGATTAGGCTTCAAACTTTCCTTTTTGCTAAAGCATATAGTTAGGGCTGGACCAGGTGACCCTGAATCCTCCCTTAGTTATGCTGCAATAGATGTAGGCTGCCGGGGGATTCCCATGATGCATTGAGTTTTTCCTTTCCAGTCACCTTTCTCACTCACTATGTATTAATAGACCTCTCTGCATTGAATCATATCTGTTATTAACCTGTGTCTCTCTTCCACAGCATGTCTTTATCCTGTCTCCCTTCTCTCACCCCAACCGGTCGCAGCAGATGGCCCCGCCCCTCCCTTAGCCTGGTTCTGCTGGAGGTTTCTTCCTGTTAAAAGGGAGTTTTTCCTTCCCACTGTCGCCAAAGTGCTTGCTCATAGGGGGTCATATGATTGTTGGGTTTTTCTCTGTATCTATGAAGCGCCTTGAGGCGACTTTTGTTGTGATTTGGCGCTATATAAATAAAATTGAATTGAATTGAATTGAATTGAGACACTCTTTACACTCCACTCAGCACAGGGACACTGAGGCACCAGTAGAGTTTTTATATGTATATGTCTCACCATGTTTCTCATAGCTCATTCCTAACATAAACCCAGGATAACGAGTTTGAGTGAATGTGGTGTTGAAGGTGTGGAGGTGGATCAGAGTGTCAGAGGAGACTCTGTAGAAGGACAGAGTGCCAGCAGGACAGTCCACATACACTGCTGCTCTGTTAGAGACAGAGGAGGAGGAGGAGGAGGAGGAGGAGATGGATGTTAGTCTGTTATTGTGCCTGACAGAATCAGGACCATCATCAGAGCAGATCAGACTCCAGGACTGACCATTGTTTCCAAACACACAGTCATCACTGCCTCCTTTCCTTCTGATGCTTCTGTAACTCACTGATATATAAACGCTTCCTCTCCACTCGACCTCCCAGTAACAGCGACCAGTCAGACCATTTCTACACAGCAGGTGAGGATAAAAACCATCAACCATACATCAGCACCTGATATATATGATACTAATATAATACATATACATATATAATCCATACTAATGATGAAGGAACTGAGCTCACAGTCCATTGTTCATTCAGTGAACTACTCAGTTTATTTTGGGCCTCAGAAACGCTCACCCTGTTTGTACATCACTTATTGTCAGCAATAAGCTCATTCTGCTGTGTGGACAGGAACACATGTTACATCACTTCCTGTTTGTGATGCAGCGTTTTATCAAATTAGAGCTGCATGAAAAACAATGAAACAGCTTCTAAAAGTTTGACATCAAAGAAAATCTAAAGTCTGTCACCAAATTCCAGCAGATTCTTCACCAGGACCCTTTGTGATAGTTTTCATGTTTCATACAAACAAAAGTGATACACACCATATGCAGTGCTATACACACATATTTACATGTTTCTAAGAGTTTGATATCCAAGCTGTTACCAACATCCTGCACCATGTTCTTGTTCAAAAAAAACAACAAAGACTAGTATCAAATGAGGATTGAAGCCTTTGCTGTTTATTAAATCATCCACATGCATTATGATCCCTCAATACAATCAGATTCTTCTTCTTCTTAGAACTGCATTCAAAACTATTGAGCCAATATTTTTAGCTTATATGGCTGAAACATTTTCAAATGATGAGCTTCCAACAATGAGTGAAACAGTAAGAGCATGTGGAGAGTTTGGAAACATCCCATTAAGAGAAACCAAACATTTGGATTCATTTTAATGAGCTCAGACTTGTTGAAAATGCAGAGGAGCTGGTTGTGAATTGAGCTTCAGAGAAACACAACACACTAGTGGTGCAACGGATCAAAAGTTCTGATCTGATCACGTTTTTTTCGTCACGGATCGGATCAATTTTTGGATCAGCAGAAAAAAAAAAGAAGACATAAATTTATCTCGCCATTTTCTTATTTAAGTACTTTTTGCCTATTAAAAACATTCAACTCAAGACTCATTCCACGCAATTATATAAAAACAAATTAAGATGCAATATAGGGCAGTACAGGACTTTCTCTCTACCACTCCGCTGTGATATAGTGAGCAGTCATGGTCATGTAGCTTTCCGTTGAACTGGAGTAGATGCCCCAATAGCTTTTGAAATAGCTTTAGCCTGGTTGGATTGGGCAGCAAACGCCTCAAACTCCTCTGCTCCTCCACTTGGACCGCTAGCGCTGATCGCTTGACAGACTGACCACGCGCACCATACACCTACTTTTTTCTTCTTTTTCGAATCTTCCGATCATGTGCATGCCGAACCGTGGAGTGTGATCGGTTAGGATTACGGATCAACTGTGATCCGCTGCACCACTACAACATACTGATATTCACTGTGAAGCTTTGAGTGGAAGAAGACAGTAAAACAAAATGTTGTTCCTGGAATAATGGGAGCTTCCATCTTTAAAAGACTGAAAAGCAAGAAGTTTACAAGGAATCATTTAAAACAGTTTCAAACATCAACTGATTGAATTCATAAATCTGAAAACGTGTTTGTGAGTGAAAGAGACAGACATGTACAGACTGAACTATCTGTTCAACAGTCAGAGTGTTTCTGTAACAGGAGACACTCTTTACACTCCACTCAGCACAGGGACACTGAGGCACCAGGATTAACATAAAACCCAGGATAAAGAGTTTGAGTGAATGTGGTGTTGAAGGTGTGGAGGTGGATCAGAGTGTCAGAGGAGACTCTGTAGAAGGACAGAGTGCCAGCAGGACAGTCCACATACACTGCTGCTCTGTTAGAGACAGAGGAGGAGGAGGAGGAGGAGGAGGAGGAGAAGAGTGTTTCTATGTAATTGTGCCTGACAAAATCAGGACCATCATCAGCACAGATCAGATTCCAAGAATGATCATTCCGTCCAAACACACACTCATATCTGCCTCCTTTCCTTCTGATGCTTCTGTAACTCACTGATATATCAACCTTTCCTCTCCACTCGACCTCCCAGTAACAGCGACCAGTCAGACCATTTCTACACAGCAGCTGAGGCTTAACATCAAATCTGTCTGGATGATCAGGATATGACTGAACCTCCTCCACATGTGTCACCTTCCTGTTGTTGTCAGACAGTTGGAGCTTTGTGTTCACTGTGTTTGTGTCGATTGTGAGTTGACAGGAATCTGATGGAGAGAACAAACATAATCCAGCTGCAGTTATTGATCCATCATCTGTTCATTGATTGACACTTTGATGATGACTCCTGACATGATGAAGATGGTTGAATGTGTGCTGCTTTGTTTTCATGAATCCCATTAAAAACACACTTACACTTCCTCAGACCTGGTCTCAACCATCGGACTCCAGCAGGCTCCACCCTGAAAGGAGGAGGGGGGTCAGAGCAGCACAGTCAGCATGCACACATGGACATTACATGGCTCTCACACACACACTGTTACACACTGAGCTCAAAGCTCGGCTCCACTGTTTTATTCAAAGAAATCTACATTTATTTATCAGCACATTTAAAAACAGCTTGAGCCAAAGTGCTGCACAGAGTAGAGAGAAAATAGGAAACATACACAGTAATGACTATAAAGACTGGTCAGGATTGAAAGCTACAGAGTACAAATGTGTTTCCAACCGGCTTTTAAAAATGTCGAGTGTTGGTGACGACCTGATGTGAAGGGCGACTGTTCCAGAGTTTGGCTGCAGCCATCGATAAAGCTCACCTCTGTTTTTACGTCTAGTTCTGGTCAGAAGCTGCTTATCTGCAGACCTGAGGGCTCCACTTGGATTATTTTGTTAAAGAGAGATAAGATGGAGCCAATCCATTCACAGATTTAAAGACAACCAGATCTGGAAGTGGATTCTACCACGTACTGGTAACCAGTGGAAAAAGCTGGAAAAAGCTGGTGATGGGTCGTCTAGCACAGACCCACCGCTGGAACCAGACAATTGATGAGGGAGAGAACTGTGACAGCGCCGTTCCTTCACTTGACCTCAGTCGCTCTGGTCTGCTCCCTCGTAACACTGCTCTTTATTGAGCTTACATGAATATGCACAACTTCATTAACACATGACGTCTTTATGTACATGCTCTCATGTACATAATGTTCGACTCTGATAAAGGAACAGTCCAACAGTTTAACAAATACACTACAATCCAATACACTTCAAAGACCTCTGACCTCTGAGTGAGTGCAGTCTTATTTTCATGTGTTTTAATGCTACCTGAAACCTGTTCATTGACATCACTGTGAGTCACCTGTCAGTGTTCTTCTCTCCTCAAAATTCATTAGTCATTAAGATTACTTCCAGTCTGAGTTATTGTCACATTACTGACAACTCAGTGAAGACAAACTGTGAATTTTGTCTTCACAATATTTATTCTATTTCATCAAATTTTCTGTTGTCGGTTTGAAATTATATTTAAATTAGGTGGGCTTTTTAAAAATACATATCACTTTAGGCCTAAACTGACAGTGTCAGTGCCTCGACTCTGTCAGTGCGCCCAAGGGTGGCTGTGGCTGCAATGTAGCTTGCCATCACCAGTGTGTGAATGTGTGTGTGAATGGGTGGATGACTGAATGTGTAAAGCGTTTTGGGGTCCTTAGGGACTAGTAAAGAGCTATACAAATGCAGGCCATACAATAATAGATGGTGTTTTTAGTACTGTATGTGCTAGTCAACCTGGCTGGAGCCTACAAAGCAACATTGGACAATCGGACCATCTCTCTCTGTTCCTCACACGTCGGTACTGACCACTCATCCAACATGTGAAACCTGCTGTGAGGACAATTAAAGTGTGATCAGAGGGGATAGATGCAGTGCTCCAGGACAGATTTAAAAACACAGACTGGAATATGTTCACCCACACAGACTTGGACCAGTACGCCTCATCTGTACTGGATTACATCTCCAAAACTACAGACAGTGTCACCACCCAGAAACAGATCACCATGTACCCCAACCAGAAGCCTTGAATGAACCGGGATGTTCGTCTCCTCCTGAAGGCCCGCAAAACTGCCTTCAGGTCAGGAGATGCACATGCCTACAGTACAGCCAGGGCTAAGCTAAAGAGGGGCATCAAAAAAGCCAAACACCATTACAAAAAGAAGGGAGAAGAACACTTCTCCAACTCCAACCCCCAACGCATGTGGCAAGGACTCCAGACCATCACAGACTACAGGACTACCACACCCTCCACAGCATCTTCTGATGTCTCCTTCCTTAATGAGCTCAACAACTTTTACACTCATTTTGAGTCTGTGCTGACAGACATATTCAACCTGTCCTTGGCCCACGCTGTGGTACTGGCCTGCTTCAAATCCACCTCCATTGTCCTGATACCCAAAAACTCCAACTTCAACGACTACCGCCCAGTAGCCCTCACCCCCATCATTACAAAGTGCTTAGAGCAGCTGGCGCTAACACATTTCAAATCCTGTCTCCCCCCCACCCCTGGACCCACCAATTTGCATACCGCCAGAACAGCAGCACAGAGGATGCAGTCTCCATCGCACTGCACTCTGTCCTCTCACACCTGGACAACAACAACACCTATGCCAGAATGCTGTTTATAGACTTCAGTTCAACATTCAATACAATCCTCCCCTCACAACTCATGAGGAAACTGACAGACCTGGGCATCAGTTATTCATGTGTAAATTGTTACTGGACTTCCTGACCAATCGCCCCCAACATGTCCGGCTGGATAACTGCTGCTCATCTACCATCACAATGAACATCGGTGTACCACAAGGCTGTGTGATGAGCCCTTTCCTCTACTCCCTCTTCACCCACGACTGCAGACCTGCTGATGGTTCCAACACCATCATTAAGTTTGCAGATGACACCACGGTGATTGGCCTCATCAGTGACAATGATGAGGCCGCCTACAGGGAGGAGGTGGATCGTCTGGCTGAGTGGTGCGACACAAACAACCTGCTGCTTAACACCGAGAAGACCAAGGAGCTCATCGTGGACTACAGGAGGAATGCTGACCCACATCCACCCATCTACATTAAAGGGACGGCTGTGGAGCGTGTGAGCAGCTTCAAGCTCCTGGGAGTCCGAGGACCTCACCTGGACCACCAACTGCTCCAAGCTGGTCAAGAAGGCTCATCAGCCACTCTTCTTCTTGAGGACTCTGAGGAAGAACCACCTGTCCTTAGACATCCGGAAGGCGTTGCAGAGGGTCGTGAAAACTGTCCAGCACATCGCCGGAGCACCTCTTCCTGCCATAAATGACATCTACAGGAAGCGGTGTCTGAAAAGGTCTGGGAAAATCATCAAAGACCCCAGTCACCCATCAGATGGACTCTTCACTCTCCTGCCCTCTGGGAGGTGCTACAGGAGCCTCTGGACTAAGGCCACCAGGTACTGGAACACAATCTTCCCCACAGCTGTCAGACTCCTGAACTCTGCCTCCTGACATTGGACCCACATTAAACTCATGGACTGAACCTACACACACCCACAAACACCTAAAACTGAACACACACACAATGGACAAAAACAAATAATGGCCAACTGTACCCTCATAAACACAATAATAACATGGACTGAACCACCACTCACAACCATTAGCTCTTTATATAACCACTGTAGAAATTAGCCACATATCTCTCTGATCATAACTGGACTGTAAATGCTGTATGGACAATAATTCTGCACAATACGATAATTATAATTCTACAACTGTTTACAGCTGTTTTCTGTATGGCTTTTTATTTCATATTTCTGTATAGTTTTCAAATTTATATCCTGTTCATAGCCTGTACATAGCTTGTACACCCACTACACCCTGTACATACTTATTGTTATAACATATTCATAACATACCTCATACCGTGTACATTGTAACATAACCCATAATAGACCCATATTTTGTACCGTCATACATAACAGACATATTTCTGTAATATATCTATATCTATATTATTGCTAATATATATTTTGTAATATATCTATTATGGCTAAAGCATTGCTGGATGGATGCCAACTGCATTTCGTTACCTTGTACTTGTGACATGTGCAGTGACAATAAAGTTCTTCTATTCTAGTCTATTCATTTCTATTCTATTCTATTCTATTCTATTCTATTCTATACTGAATGTCACAGATCCATTGCATACATTGTTTAACTGCCTTCATGATGTGAGAACCTGGCTATCTCAAAACTCTCTTACCTTGAATGACAGTAAAATTGAAGTTATTGTCTTTGACAGCCATATTCCATTGAACCAACTAACTGTTACCCAAAGCCCACTTGCTAGCTACCTCTCCCACATTGTAAGAGACCTTGGGGTACTCCTGGATAGCTCCTTCAAATCAGAGAAACAAGTATCTACTGTGGTTAAATCCAGGGTCTATCAGCTACGTCAAATTTCTAAAGCTAACCCTTTCCTCTCTCCCAAGGACCTTGAAAAGCTTATTCATGCATTCATTACCTCTAGACTGGACTATTGCAACTCCCTCTATTTAGGCCTCCCTCACTTTATCGGATGCCAGAATGCATGATCATATGAGTCCAGTTTTAGCCAACTTACACTGGCTTCCTGTGAGATTTCACATTGATTGTAAAATTATTTTACTCACTTATAAAATCTTAAATAACACTGCCCCTAGCTATTTAACAGATCTTCTTCATTTGTATAATCCTATAAAAGCACTAAGATCTTCTAACCAGATGCTCTTAATGAAAACCAGAGGTGATCGTGCCTTTGCTATTGCAGCTCCTAGACTGTGGAACAACCTCCCTATTGCCATTCGCTCTTCTGAGACTGTTCAGTCTTTTAAATCTCGTTTAAAGACCCATCTTTTTACTCTGGGTTTGACGTAAGATAGTTTGATTATCATTTGGTTGGTTTCTATGTTTGTCTAGTCTTGCGTTGTATTTGTCTTATTTTATTTCCTAATTTGTGAAGCACTTTGATCAAAACTGTTGTTTATAAAGGTGCTATATAAATAAATTTTGATTGATTGATTTGATTGATTCTTCAGTTCTAATAGCATTTGGTGGAGATTCACATACGTTAAGCCCTATCGGGGTGTCCCCAAGAGGGCCCCCTATTGATCCTCTACCTAATCACACTAGCCAAGTTGTGAAAGCATGAGTGGGTCACAATCAGCCAAGGTTTTGTGTGAATTCATTTTGAAACCTAGATGTTGTAGGGTCCTGATTACTTCTAAAGAATATAATTGTTTGCTTGCAGGACACTAGGAGAAATGAGTCCTCTGTCACAGATGATGCGGTCATCATTGTAGTTGGTGTTAAATTATAATACTATTTTATGCCATGTCATACCCCAAGTTAAAGATTGTGAATTATTATGTAGTTTTAGTTTGCATTATTCTCCTGAATTAGAAGAAGCTGATAACTATTAAGATAAGATAAGATAACTCTTTATTGTCATTGCACAGTCATACATAGTACAGTAGTACAATGAAATTGGAAAAACTGTCCTACGTCGGCACTACATATAACACAACACGACATGACACATCACAACGCAACAAACAACACAACACAGTATATTAAGTTAGTATAAAAAAGAAGAAGTGTATATGTATTGCACACTGATATTATTGCACATTAATTATTATTGCACCTTGTTATAAATATAAATATTATTGTTATAAACATTGTTACCTCCCCCCTAAAAAGTCCAGGGAGGTATCCAGTCAGGTCAGCTGTTAGCATTGATCAGGGCTATTGCCCTGTTGTAAAAGCTGTCCTTGAGTCTATTTGTCCGGGACCTCAGCAGCCTGAACCTCCTGCCAGACGGCAGCAGTTTAAACACCCGGTGTCCTGGGTGTGTGCAGTCCCGTAGGATGCTGCGTGCCCTCTTGAGACAGCGAGTGCTGTACAGGTCCTTCAGGGAGGGAAGAGGATGTCGAATAATTTTTTGGGCCATGTTGATGACATACATTGCATTAGTTAAACTGATTTGCATTACATTAGACTGCTGATTTATTGTGGATGAATGATATTGTTTTATGATGTTACAAGAAATACTGTTTGCAGAAAGTCATCGCCTTATTTGTCTGATTAGAAGAGAACAGAGCATGCTGGAGTTTTCTGCCCCATCTCAGCAGGAGCAGATAAAATGGGGAGCCAAGGTCGTAGCTTAGGCGCCGTGTGAGAGAAAGCATGTGAATGTTTAGGCTTTTATGATAAGGTGGGAGCACCAGAGGCTATAAGAGTTTGATTAATGCTCCACCATTTTGAGATCTGAGGCTGTCTGCATACAGTGTCCATCTCCCACGCGTGTGATCATTAAAATCATCGTTTGACTTAACCCGGCCGGACCAGTGTTGTTATTGTGGTTTTTTATCTTGTCTCCATCCCCAATTTTGAACTCATAACATTGGTAATGATGTGGAAGTGTTTTCCTTTTCTGTCTCTTACAGAGGAGGGACCGGATACCAGACGAGGTGACGGAGATACGAGGATCCTTCACAGCAGACACCGAGACTGCCACGTCCGTGCGGGGGGAAGATAGCTGCTATAACCTATGTTTTTGTCTCACTATATAATGTTGTACAGCCCACTTGAGGGTCATCCTTTTTGTGAAACATGCTACTGGTTCAGATAGAGGTCCACAGTGCTGTGTAACCTTGTAATTTCAACTGCCAAAAGCAAAGTAAATCCTTTTTTTTATTTAAAAAAGACCGACCATTCTCCTGAGATTCCTTTCAAAAATTCTGAACACAACATTCTGGTGATCCCCCGACGTGATTTTTGGTTGTAGAGGAGAAAAGGAGCATTGGAGAGGCCCCTGACGGAGTTGCTGTCAGACCTGAACTGGAAACAACTGATTCTGATCACTCTCACAGAAGGCCTTCAAAATAAAGCAGGGCCTGTTTTCTATCGAACAAAATCTGCAAAATTGGGCATATAACAAATTAAATGTGAGCGGTGAGTAGTTGAAGTTCTTTCTGTCAAAATTCAATAGAAATTGAATCAAAATTGATAAAGTGTTCATATGATAAAATACATGTTTAATGTACAAAGTTGGAATTACAAGTTTTTTTGTTTTTTTAAGGGTTAAAAGACATCAAAGGGTAAAAGATAAAGGCCATTAGTCCCCGTTTCCTCTTTATGGTGCAAAGTAGGCCAAAAACAAAGAAGAGAGGCGGACTCGCGACAGAAAAGCCGATCAGCTGATCATTAATCAGTTTCACGATTGAAGTAGCAACAGGAGAGGGAGGGAGAGAGAAGAGCCACTCGCTCCATATATCGGTTGTTAAGCTTAACGCGGGAATGCTTTACAAACATTCAACTTGCACACTTGCTTTACTTCTCTCTGGGATCACTTCCTCAGAGATGAAATGCCGGTTTGGTAGCAAGGCTGCAAATACAGGGAGTGCAGAATTATTAGGCAAATGAGTATTTTGTCCACATCATCCTCTTCATGCATGTTGTCTTACTCCAAGCTGTATAGGCTCGAAAGCCTACTACCAATTAAGCATATTAGGTGATGTGCATTTCTGTAATGAGAAAGGGTGTGGTCTAATGACATCAACACCCTATATCAGGTGTGCATAATTAAAAGTCTCAAAATTGCAAAGCTTCTGAAGTGTGATCATCGAACAATCAAGCGTTTCATTCAAAATAGTCAACAGGGTCACAAGAAGCGTGTGGAAAAACCAAGGCGCAAAATAACTGCTCATGAACTGAGAAAAGTCAAGCGTGCAGCTGCCAAGATGCCACTTGCCACCAGTTTGGCCATATTTTGGAGCTGCAACATCAGTGGAGTGCCCAAAAGCACAAGCTGTGCAATACTCAGAGACATGGCCAAGGTAAGAAAGGCTGAAAGACGACCACCACTGAACAAGACACAAAAGCTGAAACGTCAAGACTGGGCCAAGAAATATCTCAAGACTGGTTTTTCTAAGGTTTTAAGGACTGATGAAATGAGAGTGAGTCTTGATGGGCCAGATGGATGGGCCCTTGGCTGGATTGGTAAAGGGGAGAGAACTCCAGTCCGACTCAGACGCCAGCAAGGTGGAGGTGAAGTACTGGTTTGGGCTGGTATCATCAAAGATGAGCTTGTGGGGCCTTTTCGGGTTGAGGATGGAGTCAAGCTCAACTCCCAGTCCTACTGCCAGTTTCTGGAAGACACCTTCTTCAAGCAGTAGTACAGGAAGAAGTCTGCATCCTTCAAGAAAAACATGATTTTCATGCAGGACAATGCTCCATCACACGCGTCCAAGTACTCCACAGCGTGGCTGCAAGAAAGGGTATAAAAGAAGAAAAACTAATGACATGGCCTCCTTGTTCACCTGATCTGAACCCCATTGAGAACCTGTGGTCCATCATCAAATGTGAGATTTACACGGAGGGAAAACAGTACACCTCTCTGAACAGTGTCTGGGAGGCTGTGGTTGCTGCTGCACGCAATGTTGATGGTGAACAGATCAAAACACTGACAGAATCCATGGATGGCAGGCTCTTGAGTGTCCTTGCAAAGAAAGGTGGCTATATTGGTCGCTGATTTGTTTTTTGTTTTGTTTTTGAATGTCAGAAATGTATATTTGTGAATGTGGAGATGTTATATTGGTGTCACTGGTAAAAATAAATCATTGAAATGGGTATATATTTGTTTTTTGTTAAGGTGCCTAATAATTATGCACAGTAATTATTGTCCAAGATGGCGGCACGTGAACAACGCGAGGCTCAGTGTCTCTCCAGAATCTGCTATTTAGCGGGGTTTTTTTTATCTACTTTTAACCGGATTATTCGTCCAGAATTGCTGTGCATTGCTGACCTACAGCAGACAAGAGCTTCTGGACATCTGGACTCACGACTCCAACAGTTTTATCGCCAATCTCCGACTCATCCCAGAGATCTCCAGAACACCGGAGGCTGCCCACTCTCCCCGGCCGGGCGGAAGTGCACGCAGACGGCGCCGAGATTGTAAACAAAGGCGAGGTAGGCGCGGAGGGCTACGGGCTAAGCTAAAGCTAACACCACACCGGCTGCCTTTACCCAGTATTTTTCTCACCAATGTCCGTTCTCTGGCAAACAAAATGGATGAGATACGGCTCTCCATCACTAACAACAGACGGATTATGGACTCAAATGTCATGTTTTTCACCGAAACATGGTTGAACAACAGCTGCCCGGACAATGCTATCGAGTTAGCAGGACGCCACACACACCGAGCCGACAGGCTAGCAGATGACTCCGGCAAGACCAGAGGTTGAGGTTTGTGCATTTATATTAACAATGCTTGGTGCATGAACTCCACTACTACTGAGAGTCACTGCTCACCTAATGCAGAGTTTTTAATGGTCAAATGCAGACCTTATTATCTCCCCAGAGAACTCACTTCAATCATTCTCACTGCTGTGTATATCCCCCCCGACGCTAATGCTAGGTTGGCCATAAAAGAACTTAAAAAAAAGAACAGGTCCTGATGGCATCCCCGGGCGTGTTCTCAGAGCGTGTTCTGGGGAGCTTGCAGGAGTGCTCACAGACATATTCAATCTGTCCTTGGCCCACGCTGTGGTACCGGCCTGCTTCAAATCCACCTCCATCGTCCTGATACCCAAAAACTCCAACCCATCTTGCCTCAATGATTACCGCCCAGTAGCACTCACCCCCATCATCACTGAGTGCTTAGAGCGACTGGTCCTAGCACACTTCAAATCCTGTCTCCCCCCCACCCCTGGACCCCCACCAATTCGCATACCGCCAGAACAGGAGCACAGAGGATGCTGTCTCCATCGCAATGCACTCTGTCCTCTCACACCTGGACAACAACAACACCTACGCCAGAATGCTGTTTATAGACTTCAGTTCAGCATTCAATACAATCCACCCCTCACAACTTATTAGGAAACTGACAGACCTGGGCATCAGTTCCCTCATCTGCAAATGGTTACTGGACTTCCTGACCAATCGCCCCCAACATGTCCGGCTGGATAACCACTGCTCATCTACCATCACAATGAACACCGGTGTACCACAAGGCTGTGTGATGAGCCCTTTCCTCTACTCCCTCTTCACCCACGACTGCAGACCTGCTGATGGTTCCAACACCATCATTAAGTTTGCAGATGACACCACGGTGATTGGCCTCATCAGTGACAACGATGAGGCCGCCTACAGGGAGGAGGTGGATCGTCTGGCTGAGTGGTGCGACACAAACAACCTGCTGCTTAACACCGAGAAGACTAAGGAGCTCATCGTGGACTACAGGAGGAATGCTGACCCACATCCACCCATCCACATTAAGGGGACGGCTGTGGAGCGTGTGAGCAGCTTCAAGTTCCTGGGAGTCCACATCTCCGAGGATCTCACCTGGACGACCAACTGCTCCAAGCTGGTCAAGAAGGCTCACCAGCGCCTCTTCTTCTTGAGGACTCTGAGGAAGAACCACCTGTCCTCAGACATCCTGGTGAACTTCTATCGCTGCACCATCGAGAGCATCCTGACCAACTGTATAACAGTCTGGTACGGGAACTGCTCTGCCTCGGACCGGAAGGCATTGCAGAGGGTCGTGAAAACTGCCCAGCGCATTGCCGGAGCACCACTTCCTGCCATAAAACACATCTACAGGAAGCGGTGTCTGTAAAGGGCTGGGAAAATCATCAAAGACCCCAGTCACCCATCACATGGACTCTTCACCCTCCTGCCCTCTGGGAGGCGCCACAGGAGCCTCCGGACTAAGATAGAGATGGCACGATACCACTTTTTTATGTCCGATACCGATACCGATATCATAAATTTGGATATCTGCCGATACCGATATGAATCCGATATAGTGTTTTTTAATCAACAAAACTGTTTTGTAAAATATCTTGCTGCATTTTGCAGGTCTGCAAGTTCATACTCAAGTTTAAAACAACAACTACACTAAAGCTATTCTGTTATACCTGTATACAAAAAAAAATTTCATAGTTCAGCAATACTGATCAATCTAATAAACTTAAACCTACACCATCCTCCCTATTTTGGTATTTTAAAGAGTACTTAGCATAAATATTAAGCAACCTAACTAATAGGGTTCCAACTCCCAGCAACAACAAAAATAAATAAATAAAAAATAGGGAACCACCACTCACGCGCCACCTCATGATGCTTAATCGACGTAATCAACCTTAATTTGATGCAGTGTGAAATAAAATGCACAGAAATCAATTATTTTTCAAGAAATATTAAATAGATTCAACATCTTTCTTCAACAAAATTGCAGACTGCACAGATTGTACCTTCCCAAAGGAAAAAGTACTATAGCTTGCTAGGGTATATATATATTAGACTTAATAGTCACTATATACAGTAATTGACTTCGGACTCGTTCCCGGTGGGTGATGGGCTCCGCCAGGGCTGCCCTTTGTCTCCGGTTCTGTTCATAATTTTTATGGACAGGATTTCTAGGCGCAGCCAAGTGGCGGAGGGCTTTCGCTTTGGTGGCCTCAGAATCTCATCTCTGATTTTTGCGGATGATGTGGTTCTGTTGGCTTCATCGGGTGAGGGCCTCCAGCTCGCACTGGAACGGTTCGCAGCCGAGTGTGAAGCAGCGGGAATGAGGATCAGCACCTCCAAATCTGAGGCCATGGTTCTCAGCCGGAAAAGGGTGGAGTGCCCTCTCCGGGTCGGGGATGAGTTCCTGCCCCAAGTGGAGGAGTTCAAGTATCTCGGGGTCTTGTTCGCGAGTGATGGGAGAAGGGAGCCGGAGATTGACAGACGGATTGGGGCTGCAGCTGCAGTAATGCGGACGCTGCACCGGTCCGTCGTGGTGAAGAGGGAGCTGAGTGTAAAAGCGAAGCTCTCAATTTACCGGTCGATCTACGTCCCTACCCTCACCTATGGCCACGAGCTGTGGGTAGTGACCGAAAGAACGAGATCGCGGATACAAGCGGCAGAAATGAGCTTCCTCCGAAGGGTGGCTGGCCTCTCCCTTAGAGATAGGGTGAGAAGTTCGGCCATCCGGGAGGGGCTCAGAGTAGAG
The DNA here is from genome assembly GCF_057382275.1 of Copadichromis virginalis. Lineage (NCBI taxonomy): Eukaryota > Metazoa > Chordata > Actinopteri > Cichliformes > Cichlidae > Copadichromis > Copadichromis virginalis. The sequence continues at coordinate 4,562,634 of NW_028188589.1, read as the reverse complement.
CTGCTGCTGCTCCACATCGAAACGAGTCAGTTGAGGTGGTTTGGGCATCTGACAAGGATGCCCCCTGGGCGCCTCCTGGGTGAGGTGTTCCAGGCATGTCCCACCGGGAGGAGGCCCCGGGGCAGACCCAGGACACGCTGGAGAGATTATATCTCTCGGCTGGCCTGGGAACGCCTTGGTATTCCCCCGGATAAGCTGGAGGAGGTGGCTGGGGAGAGGGAGGTCTGGGCCTCTTTGCTTAGGCTGCTGCCCCCGCGACCCGGCCTCGGATAAAGCGGATGAAGATGGATGGATGGACTTCTATTCATTTTACATCAAATTAAAACTTTGGGTGTCAGATAATTATTTATTAAAAGCTCGACATTTTAAATGAGAATAAGAAAGAAAAGTATGGCTTTGTGCCCCCTTTTTCCTGTTCATGCCCTATCGGCCCCCCTGGCTAAACTTTGCTAAATCCGCCCCTGCACAGTTACCAACGTCAGCTACGTAGAAAAAGATCCTGGTGTAGAAAGTAATATTAAATAAATTCTAACAACAGCTTATCAACCTTAAACGTTCTGCTGTTGTTCAGCCGCTGGTTTCCTCTTTCTGGTGCAAAGTGGGCCAAAAACAAACGAGAGGCGGACTCGCGGCAGAAAAGCCGATCAGCTGATCATTAAGCAATTTCACGATTGAAGTGGCAGTGAGAAGAGGCAGTCGCTTGTTAAGCTTAACGTGGGAATGCTTTACAAACATTCAGAGATGGACTTACACACTTGCTTTACTTCTCTCGGGGATAACTTTGTCGGAGATGAAATGCCAGGTTGCTAGTGAAGCTCCACATGCTACCACCGACAGATCCCGCATGCCACAGCCGCTCTATCACGTGATGCATACTGCTCCGACGTGCTAACGTTCTGAGGCGAGTTACGGCGTGTTGCAAGTTTTGCGAGGTGCTTTCGTGATATTTATTGGATCGGATTACATTTTTTATTTTTCTCCGATATCCGATCCAGTAATTTAGGTCAGTATCGGACCGATACCGATACGTAATATCGGATCGGTCCATCTCTAGACTAAGAACACCAGGTACCGGTAGAGCTTCTTCCCCACAGCTGTCAGACTCCTGAACTCTGCCTCCTGACATCTGACCCACGTTAAACTCATGGACTGAACATACACACACCCACAACCACCTACACACACACACAATGGACAACTATACCCTCAAACACACAATAATAACATGGACTGAACCACCACTCACAACCACTAGCACTTTATATAGCCTCTGTAGAAACTATCTACAACCTCACTTATCTTAACTGCACTACTGTATAGCTCTGTGTAAATAATCATTCTGTAAATTCGATAATCTTTAATCCTACAACTGTTTACAACTTGCCGCTCTATCACATGAGCACACTGCTCCGATGTGCTACGGTTATGTCCGAGTTACACTGTGTCGCAAGTTTTGTGAGGTGCTTTTTTGATATTTAATGGATCGGATTACATTTTTTATTTCTCTCTGATATCCGATCCAGTAATTTACGTCAGTATCGGACCGATACCGATACGTAATATCAGATCGGCCCATCTCTAGTTCCCTGTTCTTTTGTCTAATTAGGTTCTTGGAATAGTTTTTCATTTCATACTGGAAAATTATTAATGGGTTTTTAGCAGGTGCGGAAACATCTGGCTGAGGAGAGAGAGAGCTCACAGCTGGATCTGGATGCTGTGGTTACAGATCAGGGAACTGAACAAGAGACTTACTTGGAGACTGAATAGCAGGAGGCTGGACTACAGACTGGACTGACTGGACTGCAGGAGACTGGGCTACAGGCTGGACTGACTGGAGGAAGGGAGCCTGAGCTACGGGTGACTGGAGGACGGGAGCCCGAGCCTGAACAGCAGGTGACTGAACTGAAGATGGTGATGACTGCAGCCTGAGACAATAAACCGGGAGCATGAGATGAAAACAGATCTGCTAATTTACTGAGGGAGTGAACTAGGGCCTGAAAATTAATTTTAATTAGGTTGTTCGAATAGTTGTTCTGTCACAACTCGGCTGGTAGTCGTGTGGAGGTGAGAAAGGAGGGTCCAAACGCAGACAGTGGCGGAGATGCAAGTGGGTTTATTTACAGTGGACAGTAACCAAGGAGTGGGCAGTACCAAACAAAAACCTAAACTGGGAAAACTAATACAAAAGGGAGGACATGGAGCGAGGAGCAGAGAGACACAGAGAAACACGGAAAAACGTTGAATACACGGAAGGTTCACAGAGAAACACAGACGACGTGACGAGGAGCACAGGCAGACACGCAGTATAAATACACACACCAGGTAATTAGGAAATGGTAAACAGGTCACACAGGACACAGCAAACAGGACACAGCTGGAACTACTGAACATAACGAGACACAAACCTACAAAGTAAAACAGGAAACACACAGACTGTTTCACAACACAAAACTCGGGACCCGAAGAGACCACAGAGGGAAGACACAGGTAGGGATGATGGAGACACAAAGAACAAATACAAACAGAATAAACTAGAAAATAATAATAGTAACACAAAGGGCTGGGTCACCGACCCAGGACCATGACATGTTAATTTCATACTAGAAAATTATTATTGGGTTTTAAGTGCATTACATAACACTCTCTGAATAAAAAGTAAATTTTTGCTTGGGTTTGTGTGAAAATGCTATGCAAAAGTTAAAGTAAGGACATCATAGCCAGATAAATTAGGTCATACACACAATTGAGGAGCTTTTACGGAAGACAGAGAGTTAAAAACAAACCTTTGAGTACACGATTTCAAAGTGATAAATGATCACTTCGAGTCCAAATAGGGACAGTTCAGGAGGGCGGCCAGATGGCCAGTGGCTAATGTGAAACAGTTCTGGTGGGTGGCTACGTGGCCAGCGGCTGAGGTGAGACAGTTCTGGTGGGGGGCCAGGAGGAAGACAGCAGCTGCCACTGACCAGGTCCAGAGGCTGCTGGTGGCGAATGAGCAGTGGCCTGGAAGGTGGCCGCTGACACCAAACCCGTCGTGGACCAGGTGCTGGACCAGGCGCTGGACCAGGCGCTGGACCAGGTGCTAGACCAGGCGACTGTGTGGGAGCTGCTGGTGGCAGAGCAGCCGCTGGTGGCAGAGCAGCTGCAGGCGATGTGCTTGGGAGCCATCTGATCAGATGAGGCAGGACCAGATGAAGGGGGACCAGACAGCGGAGGAGCAGCTCCAGGTGACGGCTTGGGAGCTGCCGATGGCAGAGCAGCTGCAGGCAACAAGGCAGGGCCAGCAGGTGCGAAAACCTCTGGCTGGGAAGAGGCAGGGCCAGCAGGTGCAGAAACCTCTGGCTGGGGAGAGGCAGGGCCAGAACATGCAGAGGACGGGAGCCCGAACTACAGGTGACTGGAGGACCAGTCGGAAGGTTGCCGGTTTGAGCCCCGGCTCCGACAGTCTCGGTCGTTGTGTCCTTGGGCAAGACACTTCACCCGTTGCCTACTGGTGGTGGTCAGAGGGCCCGGTGGCACCAGTGTCCGGCAGCCTCGCCTCTGTCAGTTCGCCCCAGGGTGGCTGTGGCTACAATGTTGCTTGCCATCACCAGTGTGTGAATGTGTGTGTGGATGACTGATTATGTAAAGTGCTTTGGGGTCCTTAGGGACTAGTAAAGCGCTATAGAAATACAGGCCATTTACGGGTGACTGGAGGACCAGAGACTGAGCCGCAGCTGAGTGGACAGGAGACTGGACTGCGGGTGAGTGGACGGGAGACTGGACTGCGGGTGAGTGGATGGGAGACTGGACTGGGGTTTAGTGGATGGGAGGCTGAATAGCAGGTGACTGAACTGAGGATGGTGACAGTGCCGTAGCCCGAGAAAATAAACCGGGAGCATAAGATGGAAACAGATCTGCTAATTTACTGAAGGAATGAGCTAGTGCCTGAAAAGCTGGTGAACGGGTAGGTGGACAAGCTAGCTCTTCCAATCCTCCAGAGCGTGAGGGCAATGGCTGTAGAGCCTCATCTGAGCCTCTAGGGAGGTCAGGTTGGATCCTGGTTGCCCTCATCCCGGGCACTGGGACAGGCATGGGAGCTAGCTGGACACCAGTCACCCCCACCCAAGGAACAGGAACAGGTGCAGGAGTGGACTGGGTCTTAGCTGCCCTCGCCCTAGGAGCTAGCACAGGAGTTGGTGCTGGCTGGGTATCAGTTGCATCGTCCCGAGGGACTGGTGCGGGTGCGGGGACGTGCTGAGCCCTAGCTGCCCGAGGAGGTGCGAGAAGAACAGGCTGAGCCTTAGCTGCCTTCACCTGAGAAGGTGAAACAGGTGAAGGCCAATTCTGAACCGCTCTGCTAGCGGGAAGAGGCTCAACAATGGGTGAGGAGAAAATGATTGACTGGGAGAGATTATCAGGTTTAGTGGTGTGAAAATCTTTAATAATGGCCTGGGATGGAGGAACTCGGACAGGCTGACAGGTAGGTGAAAAAATAGCGATATGAGGAAAATAATCAGTCTGAGCGGCATTAATGTCTTTAATGGGAGCCTCTGAGGGCAGGACAGTTTTTTTAATGAGTAGTAATTGGATAATCCAGAATGTAATCGCAGTAAACAGTCTTTGCTTTAGATGAATAGAGAGCAGTCCCTGAGTTGTGGTGAGAAGAAAAATGGTTGATTTTGCTCACCACCGGATTCTTGCTGCTCCAAACAGGAAATGCAATGGCGGCGTGAGCCTCGCCTCCGCTTAGCTGTGGCAGCAGACGGAGCCTCCATCGAGCCGAGATGGGAGGCGGAGGTGGAAGGTCCGGTGAATGAGGCGGGCGGTGTGTGAGCGAGGAGCGGAGCGGCGATAGAGAGAGCAGCCGAAGCGCGGCGAGGGATGCCCACTCTCCACAGCGAATGCTCTGGTGCAGGTGAGGGAGCAGGTGGGAGAACGCGGCATCTCCAAACGCGCCCAGAGCCAGGCGACTCCCCTCAAAGACGTGCCCCCTCTATGAAAAGAGTCACTGTTTCCCCCTGAGCTCCTCCACCCAACGGGAGAGCGCTGCCTCATGCCGCTCATAAAGATCCGAGTCTGCTGCTTCCACAACACTGGGTCGTGCCACTCCGTCAGGGGTTGTGTGGATGAGGAAAGGAGGACCCAAACGGTTGATGCACAGGGAGGTCAAGGCTGGCGTTTATTGTGATTAACGGGGTGAACAGAACATAAGATGGCTAGCTGGCTGAGTGAATAGCTGGCTGACTGAAACAAACACACTTGCGGGACTAAGGACAACAACATCAATGACACAAAAATGAACTGACGGAAACCGAGGACAAAAATACAAAGACAGATGAGAGACCGGTGAGTACACAGCTGAACGTAATCTGAGTAAAGACACACGGAGGTAACTGAAACACAATACACAGGCAATGAGTAAGGGAGTCCTTATTCCTAGAAGAAAAGAAAAACACTTAAATAAAATAAAAGGAAGGTACATATCATCTTGCCTTGGTGGGGGGTACTATTGTATAGGAATTTCTTTTATTTATGTATAGTCACATTATTTTATTGTATAATGCCTTGGTGCCACTGGATTTTAACATGTCTCACACTCATACAGTAAGACAAATGGTGGGGGTCTAGTAAGGAAGTTGGGGGAAGCAGACAACTCCACAGGAAGAATCTTTTGTCTCTTTGAGGAATCTGGGAGGTAGCAAGGCAGTGTGAACCTTAAGGTGTGAAACAGCTGTGTACTGCCTTTTATTCCTGAAGAAGGTATTTAACTGAGAGCCATTTTAGGCTCGGGAGACTCTGCTGACCATCTGCCCTGCGGTCATGCAGGCTCTCCACCAAGCTTGGTTTATCTGTTCTTTGTGTTTTGATTAAAGAATGTTAGCTACCGCTCACCGCTCGTCTGTAGGCTTTATTTAAATGGAAAACCTCCACAACAAAATGGCGACACGAACAGGTTGGCCCATGTGGTCGCTGAACAACGGTTCCGTGGACGGGCTGATCACCCCTAAGGAAAAAGGTACCTTTGTCCTACCGGCTGTTGAAGCAAAGGAAATGGAGGGGTCACAGAGCCATGTGTTTCAGCCACCACTGAGACCATTGACTTTGAGGGGACTCCTGCAGATGGGTGAGTTGTTGCTAACTTGTATACAGTCATGAAGAGTTTTGTTTGGCCGAGGGGGGGGGGGGGGGGGACGCTTGCTGACTCCGGAGTTTCTGAGTCTCCGGGGGGAAAATCCTGGCGGTTTGAGACCCCAGGCCTGTGTTTGGTTCAGTCCAGTACAGGGACAGTAATTAAAATCTACTGTTGGTAAAAATCCTGCCGGTTTGAGACCCCAGGCTTGTGTTGAGAGCGGCCCATCACAAGGACAGTGGCTTTAGCACGTTGTTGGGGAGAAGCCGGCCTAGGCCTGTGTTTGGTCCAAGTACGCCACAAGAATGGCGGTTCGGGTACACTGTCGGGAATCATTTCTGCGTATTACAGTGCGTGGGGTGACGGTATTTTAGCACTTTTCTGCCGGTAACGGAAGAAGGCCATTGCAGAGGACACTCTGAATGTAAAGGGAAGCTGGATCCAGTAAGGCGGCAGGCCTTCCACCAGGCAGCCAGGGACCAAACTCAATGTGTGACTTTATGGTAAGAACTGAGTAAATGTGTGGTGTGTAAGATTGCAGAGAATGGTTGTGTGGGAAAAGCTGATGTGTGTGTAAAAACAGTGAAAATGGGGTTAAAAATGTTGAAAATGGGGAACAAAAACAAGGAAAAAAAAAAAGAGGAGTGTAGAAATGTGTGTAAAAGTAATCGTCTCCAACTAGCGGAAGGTGGTGCTACAGTAGGCCACCAGCTCCCCTAGGGTGGACAAACAAAATTTATCGTTTTTAGCAGACTTGTTGATGAAAATAAGCAATAAAATAGGAAGAGGGTTTGGTGGTTTCAACGTAGAACAATTACAATCTCTCTGGGTTTTCAAGAAAGGGGAGTTCAGAACCAGAAAGTGGAGACGTGTTGTTTTAAGCAGTGAGAAGAATGATCAAAATGTCTCAGTGTGTCACTTGTAGGTGAAAAGCAGACCTGGATCAATTTTCCACGTGCAGCAGTCAGAAGAAAATTATAGGTTAACACCATTAGAAAAACTCAAGCCAAGTTTTGGCTGAATTGTTTTACAACTTAACTTCCATGTGTTTGTCACCCTGAGAACACAAGCTCCAAGAATCTCTCCCTGAAGACAAGAAATGCAGTTCTAGAACAACGAGATGGATATCAAGAGCTCACAGCAGGTCAAGAGAAAGCAGTATCCTGAGCAGTGAAAGAAGAGGTCCAGCAGCAGCTGTGCAAGACAGTGGCAGCAAAGAGGAAAATGGCATCATCATGACTGGATGGATGGAGAGGTGCATTTCGAATGAGCTGCAACTTCACTGTGTGTGGATGGACATTTGAAAAGACTGCCTGAGATGGACATTTGTCACTTTTGGAGCAAAATGGCAAGATGAGACAGTGGAAAACACAGGACAAAGCTGAAAGACAACTGACTCACACTGGACTGCTGCAAGGGGGGAGATGAGATGAGATCACAGTGAAAGGAGCAGGAGAGAACATGGAGGAAGGCTGTTTTAGTGTGGGAATGAAATTTGAGTTTAGGAAACTGGGAAGAAAAAAAAATAAAAATGACTGCCTTGCGTGGAGAATTGAAAAGTGTATTGAGCACCGCAAAGAGGAGAGGTACACAAAAAGTACACAAACAGAAAAATGCATTAATTAATTAATTATTGAACCACTAACAGCAGCAATTAGACAGAATACAGTAATTAAGGGCATAAAATGCAAGAACGCAGAACATTATGGATCCTGTTTGTGGACTTCAGCTCTGCCTTCAACACCATCCTTCCAGACCATCTCCGAGGCAAGCTTTCCCAGATGAATGTGCCTGATCCCATCTGCCGGTGGATCACTGACTTCCTGACGGACAGGAAGCAGCACGTGAGGCTGGGAAAGAATGTCTCGGACTCCCGGACCATCAGCACCGGCTCCCCTCAGGGCTGTGTTCTTTCTCCTCTGCTCTTCTCCCTGTACACCAACTGCTGCACATCCACCCACCAGTCTGTCAAGCTAATCAAGTTCGCAGATGACACCACCGTCATTGGGCTCATCTCTGACGGGGATGAGTCTGCCTACAGGAGGGAGGTTGAACGTCTGGTGTCTTGGTGCAGCCACAACAACCTGGTGCTGAATGCCCAGAAGACAGTGGAGATTATTGTGGACTTCAGGAAGCACACAGCCCCACTCCCCCCCATCATCCTGACTGACACCCCCATCACCTCTGTGGACTCATTCCGCTTCCTGGGTACCACCATCACCCAGGACCTGAAGTGGGAGCCCACCATCACCTCCGTCATCAAGAAAGCCCAGCAGAGGATGTACTTCCTGAGGCAGCTGAAGAAATTCAACCTGCCAACACGGACGATGATGCAATTCTACACTGCAATCATCGAGTCCATCCTCACCTCCTCCATCACCGTGTGGTACGCTGGAGCCACTATCAGGGACAAACAGAGACTGCAGCGTGTTGTGCGCTCTGCTGAGAAGGTGATTGGCTGCAGACTCCCATCTCTGCAGGACCTGTACACCTCCAGGACTCTGCGGCGTGCAGCCCGGATCTCAGCTGACCCTTCTCACCCTGGACACAGTCTGTTTGACCTGCTCCCCTCAGGCAGGAGGCTCCGGTCCATTCGCACCAGAACCTCTCGCCACAAGAACAGTTTCTTCCCCTCTGCTGTTGGACACATGAACAATAACCACATGACTGTCCCCGCCACTAACACATGACCCTACGCTGTGTCACTGCATCATTTCATGTCTGGCACTGATCACCACCTGCACTCATGTATATATCTTTCTACGTAGCACTCATAATTCTTACTCTCATGTATATATGTTTGGCACTGATCACCACCTGCACTCATGTATATATCTTTCTACGTAGCACTCATAATTCTTATTCTCATGTATATATCTCATGTATATCTCATGCACATATCTTTCTTTCTACATAGCACTTTAATTCTTATTGTCTGCACTGAAGCACCGCAGCAATTTCCTAATGTTGTAAACCTCAACATCTGGCAATAAACCCATTCTGATTCTGATTCTGATTCTGATTAAACCAGCCTTTATGCAGATGATGTGTTACTTTTTCTCCAAAACTCACAAACCAATATCTCTGGGGTCATTGAAATGATAAACTCTTTTTTGAATTTCAGATTACTCAATTAACTCGTCAAAATCTATAGTCCTCCCGATTAATTGCTTCTTCCATAATTCTTCTTCTACACCACTGCAATCGGGAAATATAAAATATTTAGGTATCAATGTTTCTCCTAAGCTTGCAGATCTGACTAAATTAAACCATATCCCACTGTTAAAGAAGGTAGAAGGCGATCTGGCTAGGTGGAAATGTCTACCCATATCACTCATGGGAAGGGTTGCCGCTATAAAAATGATGGTCTTACCAAAAATAAATTATGTATTCTCAATGATCCCAACTAAACCGCCACAAGATTGGTTCAGATCTCTAGATTCATATATGTCCAAATTCCTTTGGAAAAATAAACCCCCACGTATAAGCTTAAAAACACTACAAAAGACCAAGGATAAAGGAGGATTAGAACTACCTAACTTTCAGCACTACTTCTTAGCCAACAAGCTTCAATTTATCTCAGCATGGCTAAAACATACATTCTTAGATGAACCTTGGCTAGCTGTAGAACAAGCACTTTGCAATAATTTAGAGATTTCAGACCTACCATTTATCAGCTCAAACATCCAACGACATGAATGCTTCAAAAGCGTCAGTATCAGCTCTTCTCTGACAGCATGGTGGGAGTTTCTAAAATTGACGGAGTCTTCATTAGTTCCATGCAAACGTACACCTATCTGGAACAACCCTGACATATTACAAAACAATAATATGATAAACTTTCCAGATTGGAGTGGTAAAGGAATCAAATACTTACAACATATATTAGAAGGAACAGAATTTATTCCATTTGACAGACTACAGGGTGGGCCATTTATATGGATACACCATAATAAAATGGGAATGGTTGGTGATATTAAAGTCCTGTTTGTGACACATTAGTATATGTGAGGGACAAACTCCTCAAGGTGGGTGGTGATCATGGTGACCATTTAGAAGTCGGCCATCTTGGATAGAACTTTTGTTTTTTCAATAGGAAGAGGGCCATGTGACACATCAAACTTATTGGTAATGTCACAAGAAAAAACAATGATGTGCTTGGTTTCAATGTAACTTTATTCTTTCATGAGTTATTTACAAGTTTCTGACCACTTATAAAATGTGTTCAATCTGCTGCCCATTGTTTTGGATTGTCAGTGCAACCCTCTTCTCCCACTCTTCACATACTGATAGCACCACTGCTAACACTAACCCACATTGGATGGATCCCTCCAAGACTGTTGGAAGAACAAAAGTGATGGTTTGGTGTGGGATATGGGTATATGGAAACCTCAAGGCCACTGGATATTTGAAATTGCTACATGATGATGTTTTTCCCTCTTTATGCACTGAAGCTGGCACGTTCCCTGAGTTTTTCCAGCAAGATGGTGCACCACCACATTATGGGTGCCAGGTCCGAGCATTCCTAGATGAACAGTTTTCTGGAAAGTGGATTGGTCATCGTGGGCCAGCTGAATGGCCCGCAAGGTGTACACCAACATGGCGAATGCATACAGAGCCCAGGCTTATCCCCACCTGGGTCTGTCAGACCATCTCTCCCTTCTGCTACACCCAATATACACACAGAAGATCAAGAGCAGTGGGATTATAACCAAAACTGTGAGAACATGGCCGCAGGATGCTATTCCGATGCTTCAGGACTGTTTCCACTGCACAGACTGGGATGTATTCAAGGTGCAGGACACTGACAATCGTGTCGCATTGGACAGTTACACCTCCACTGTCTTGGACTACATCTGTTTCTGTGTGGACAATGTAACAACTTGGAAACGACTCCGTGTGTTCCCTAATAATCCACCCTGGATGACACACGGAGTTCAACAACTTATTCGAACGAGGAACAACGCTTTCAAATCCGGGGACCAGGAGGCATACAGTGCTGCCAGGGCCAACCTGAGAAGAGGCATCAAGACTGCCAAGCAGCAGCACAGGAGGCGTATCGAGGCCAGGTTTGAGAACAACACAAACCCAAGGCAGGTCTGGGAGGGCATCAGGGCTATCACGGACTACAAAAGGAGAACACCATCACCCTCAGCCGACAGTTCTACTCTGGCTGAGGATTTAAATCTCTTTTATGCCCGTTTTGATAGGGAGAACACCGACCCTGTCCTGTCCCCTCTCCCCTCAACCGACCCTGCTCCAGTCCTGAGCACTCATGAGCTGAGGCATGTGTTCCGGAGCATTAACACCAGGAAGGCGGCCGGGCCAGATGGAGTGCTGGGCCGGGTGCTAAAAGGCCGTGCTGCGGAACTGGCGGACGTCTTCACCTCTATATATAACACCTCGTTGTCCTGTTCACTGGTACCATCCTGTTTCAAAGCAGCAACCATCGTTCCCATCCCAAAACAGTCAAATGTCACATGTCTGAACGATTTCAGACCTGTGGCACTCACCCCCATTCCCGCCAAATGCCTGGAGAGACTGGTCATTAAACACATCAGAGCTGCTTTTCCACCATCCCTGGACTCGCACCAGTTTGCATACAGGGAGAACCGGTCAACCGAGGATGCGATCGCCATACTGCTGCACACATTACTGGAGCACCTGGAACACAGGAACACCTATGCACGGCTCCTCTTTGTAGACTACAGCTTGGCTTTTAATACCATCCGGCCATACAAACTCCGTCCCAAACTCCACCAACTGGGACTTAACTCCTCTCTGTGCAACTAGATTGTGGACTTCCTCACTAACCGTAGACAGAGTGTCAGAGTGGGTAAGAACACCTCTTCCACCCTTGTGGTCAACACCGGTGCCCCTCAGGGGTGTGTCCTGAGCCCTCTGCTATACACTCTCTTCACCCATGACTGTATTTCCTCCTGCGCATCCAATCTCATTGTTAAGTTTGCCGATGACACCACAGTGCTCGGACTTATATCCAACAACGATGACACAAACTACAGGACAGAGGTGCAACAACTAGAGTCATGGTGCCACGACAATAACTTGGTCTTAAACACCAAAAAGACCAAGGAGATCATTGTAGATTTCCGGAGGAAGGGTCATAACAACCATCTGCCTCTCTTCATCGGCAGTGAGGCGGTGGAGAGGGTGAGCAGTTTTAAATTCTTGGGGGTAACTGTGACCGAGGACCTGTCCTGGGGCAACCATATCACCTCAGTTGCACGGAAAGCCCAACAGCGCCTCTACTACCTGAGGAGACTGCGGAGCGCACACATTCCCAGATCTCTGATGTTGAACTTCTACAACTGTGCCATCAGCAGCGTTCTGACGTATGGATTTCTAGTGTGGTTCCCCAGCTGCACCAAGGCCGATCAGCAAGCACTCCAGCGGGTGGTGAAAGAAGCTGGCAGATCTATTGGAACAAGTCTGCCAGAGATTAGTAATATCTTCCCCACTCGCTGTCTGAGACGGGTGCACAGTATTCTGCGGGAACAACATCACCCTGCGCGCCACCTTTTCCACCTGCTGCCCTCAGGGAGAAGGTACAGGTCTACACGGGCCAGAACATCCAGACTGGCCAACAGCCTGTATCCACAGGCTGTGAGGCTCCTGAACTCTCTGCCCCCCTCTCACGGACAATAACCATATCCAACTTCTTAATAGCACTGAACTTACTTGTCAGGTTCTCATGTTTACTTGTCATGTTCTCATGTTGTTGCTAAGGATCGTCTTATTGCACTGGAGTCACACTGGGTTAAATATTTACACTTGGGTTTTAAGGGGTATTTATTATTTTCTTCATTATTTTATTTACGGGTTGTACGGAAGCCCCAAATGCAATTTCATTGTTCTCTGACAATGACAATAAATAAATAAATACTAAATACTCCCGATCTGACCCCCTTAGACTTTTATCTTTGGGGTCATCTGAAGGCAATTGTCTATGGCGTGAAGATACGAGATGTGCAGCACCTGAAACTATGGATACTGGATGCCCGTTGTTAAGAAATATACTCTAAAACACTTCTTCAGTAAAGACTCAGAGAAGAGAAACACACAGAACTTCTTGCTAGCAAGGGCAGTCTCCAGAACTGAGACCCGCTTGATCTCCTCCATACCTGCTTCAAGCCCTGGAGGGCGGGACTATGGCTCCCCACACTCTCTAGCAGATCATTACATTAAGGAACCTTTTAAATACAAGCACGCTCATGCTCACAGGTGTACACATGGGTGCTCACAGACACAAACTACACCCTTTTTGGCTCCTACCTCAAAACACACTGTGTGCTGTCGATCTTACGTGCTGCACAATAATGTTTAACATTTAGTATTTACTGTTATATTCCCATAGATCATTGTAATGATGTTGTTTATTATGTTGTTCTTTTTTTCTGCTTGTTCTCTCTTTTTTCTTTCTCAACAGATGATCCAGGTGATTGATATATGTATTTTTTGTCTGCTTATTTTGTTGGTTTTTGGTTTTTTGCCCTTTATCGCCATTCCTCTTCCCCGCTGTTTTTCTTTCCCTCTTTCTTTATCCCCTTTCTTTTCCTCAGTCAAGTCTGTCCCGTATTTAGCAGGTTAAAATGAAATAAACAATAAAAGGCGAATCAAATAGACCAATACGGCAAGGCTGGGTTGGTCCATGTGGTAAAGTAAATCCGGTAGGCATCTTTGTTTGCCTTTAGACAATAATTCTGATGGCAAAAGAGCCAAATGGGACAGGCAAAAAAAAAAATGCATTAATCCTACTAACACATACACACATGCAATGAAGCTCATGAAGATCAAATAGTATTTTTAGCATGCATTTCGGTTAGCGTCATCTTGTTCGGTTCACTTAGTAGGCTAAGAAGTGATACATAGACTTAGGTTAAGATTTCTTCTTATTTTCTTGTTTCTGATGTGTGGGGGAGGTCTTATCATGACACACATCTGGGTACATTGGAAAACAAAACTCATTATCTAACAGAATATTGCTGTTGTGTGTGTGACTGGTGGATGAAAGTTTGGGAGGTTTACTTGGCTGATGCATTTTCTTTGAATTTTCTTTTGGTACCACTTTGAACCTGCCATTTAGTTTTGTTTTGATCTATCATTCTAAGAGAATATGCTTAGACAAGTCCTAAAACTAGGCCTTCACATTTTTTGATTTTTAACAGTGCACTGAGATTTTTTGTTTGGCAATTTTCTTTTTCAAGCAGGCCTGCAAGATTGGAATTGAAAGCGCAACACAACACGTTGAACAATCGCAAGTGAGCTTCTCCAAAATTAAAATGGGCTCAGGAGAAAGCCACTTATTTGGGAAAATCACAAAGCAAGTCCCTGGCAAAAAGGATTCAGCGAGGTAATCCAGTCTAAATTTTCTTTCTTTTTTGAAATGGCGTCATTGCTGGCAGTAGAAACTTATTGCATCACGAGAGGTTCTACTGTCAGCAAATAAAAAATGGCATAAGTGCAGACAATGATCAGGACCTTTTCCCCATCCCAGAGTCGCAGGGAACAAACCCTCTCGTATACTGGGACATGTCACCAGGGGCAACTCTACACTAAGCCCAACTTTATCTAGCCAGTACTTCTTAACCTCACGCACTAATTCAGGCTCCTTCCCACACAGAGGTGACATTCCATGTCTCAATTGCCAGTCTTGGTAACCGGGGATCAGTCCACCAGGACCTCCATTCCTTGCCACCGCCTGGCGTTACCTACTGTGGTTGGTGGGCTTGCAGGAAGATGGGTCCATGTCCCTCTTTCAGGCTAGACTAAATCCCGGCCACCAGACGCTTGCCCTCGAGTATCCTCCCTGGGCCTGCTCCAGGGCGGGGCCCCAGTAACCTTATACAATACAATAAAATACAACTTTATTTGTGTACCGCATTTAAAACCACTAAGAGCAGTTGGCCCGTTGATTTCAGTGCTCTCCTAGGAGTGTACAAGCTGAGAAGTTCAGTAAGATAGCTAGGAGCAATGTTATTTATAATTTTAAAGGTGAGCAACAGAATTTTGAAATCAACGCATTATTTGATGGGAAGCCAGTGGAGGTCAGCAAGGATAGGGGTGATAGGATCAAACCTGCCAGTTCCCACTAAAAAGCGTGCCGCCGCATTTTGAACAAGCTGCAGTCTGCTAAGAAGGGTTGATTGGAGGCCAATATAGAGGAAGTTACAGTAGTCTCATCTAGAGGCAATAAAGGCATAGATAAGTTTCACACGGTCCTTACAGAGCATATAAGGCTTGGCCTTGGCAATTTGGCGTAGCTGGTAAAAGCTATATTTAATTACAGTGGAGACTTGTTTGTCAAGTTTCAATCCAATTCAATTAAATTTTATTTATGTAGCGCTATATATAGTGCTTTTTAAAATGGATGTTAAAATCACCAATAATAAGAACACGTTGAAAGTTTAAGAAGAAGGTCAAAGAAATTCATGAATAAAAGACTTGTCATATGTCTGTGGTCGATAGACTGTGACACAGAGAGTCAGAGAAGGACCAGCACGCTCCAGAAGTTGTACTTCAAAGCTAGTATACACGGGAGAGGGTAGATGTTGCACTCAGAATTTATTTTTAAATACTGAGGCTAGCCCTCCACCCCTACCCAAGGATCTAGGTAAGAAAGAAAACACAGTCCAGGTGAAGGAGCTCCAAAAAGGGAAAGGACTCACCAGTGCGAATCCAGGTTTCCATTAAAAACAAAGCATCCAGCCTTGAGGTAAGGAAAAAGTCATTTACAATGAAGATCTTGTTCACCAACGACCTGACATTTAGCAGGGCCATCCGAGTCGTAGCTGCCAAATCAAAGTTAGAAGCACGTCTCAATCGGATTAGGTTGCTGTGACCAGAGATGGGCAGTAACGCGTTACTGTAATCTGATTACTTTTTTCAAGTAACGAGTAAAGTAAGGGATTACTATTGCAAAAACGGTAATTAGATTACCGTTACTTTCCCGTAGGAACGCTGCGTTACTGCGTTACTAAAACCGTGATTTTTTGCAAGAATGTCTCATGACAGTGACGGAAGCAAGTGTGCCATTAGTGACAACAGCTGTGTGCAGATCAACAATGGATCACATATCGATTGTGGGAGAGAGTATGAGCGTGCAGCATTTAAAGCGTGGAAGTACTGACCTTACTTTGAGTTTTATTCCATAAAAAGTGACAAAAACATTAGTGTCCATCGTGCATGGGAAGAAAACTTCTTTTTACAGCGAAAAAACTCCTAAACTTCCAAGCAAGCACCGAGTGCGCAACGACGTAATGGAAACTCACAGAGAAACTCGCGGATTCTTCCACTGACCGCGGCACACCTGCACCAGGGTAAACCTCCGCCTACCCTACTCCTGCTTTACAGGTGAAAATAGAGCAACAGGACCGCTGAGTCTTTGACTTTATTTACTTTCTGCTGTGTTTTACTTGCATCTATTTGAAAGAGTGAGTGTAAAAACCAAAAGTAGTTTATTTTATGTGCTGGAATGTGTAGAAAATAGGTTTAAATGTTAAACTAATTTATTCGAGTCAGACAATGTTGCATATAATTAAATCTTTGCTTGATGCATAAAGTTAAAAGATTAAAACTGATAAAACAAGTTTTAAAAAAAAGAGACATTTTTCATTTTGATTACATTTTGTATGATGGATTATTTAGAAAAAGTAGAATTGGGCAGAAAGATCTATCGCTTTATCACCTCTTCAGGTTGTAAATCGTGTTTTTAAAAAGTAACTAGGTAACTAAGTAATTAATTACTTTTGAAAATAAGTAATCAGTAAAATAACGGGATTCCTTTTTGGGGAAGTAATCAGTAATTAGTTACTGATTACTTTTTTCAAGTAACTTGACCAACACTGGCTGTGACATACACCACCTCTAGGAGTCCTAATCAAGCTCCGAGCTGGCAAACAAACTGGAAGGGCCTGGTAGGTTTGTTGTTCAACATAATGAATCCATCGATGACTAAGCAATCTGGGGGTGAGGTAATCCTAGCAAATGGCAGAAGGTTGCGGAAAGTCCATAGTAGAGTTGGAATTAGCTTCAGCCTGTGCTTTTAAATAAGCTTTAAAGCAGACATGAACACCGCTGTTCCCTTGATGGTCTTCTCATAAGGGTCTTCTGAATCACTCTTTGTCTGGTCCCTCACCCAGGACCAATTTGCCATGGGAGTCCCTACCAGGGGGCAAAAGCCCCCAGGCAACATAGCCCCTGGGATCTCTGGAGCACACAAACCCCTCCACCACGTTAAGGTGCAGGGACTTTTTTCACCCTCTCACTATGAGGGATTGTGCATTTTGGTGTAAAAAATATAATTTAATTTCTTTTTGAGTAAGACATCGCAAAATGTGGAACAAATGAAGTGAAAGGCTGTGAGCATTCCTTGATTCACTGCATTTAATTTGCTCTCATTCATGACCTAGTCTCTAGTAAATTGCTATCTTAGGATTCTCACCTTACGTAACAAACCTCCACTGTGGCTTCCTGTCAGGTCTGCGCTTGCAGGCCCCCACTGGTTCATACACTTATCACCGTGAACAAAGCTAGAAAAAACAGAGATAGATCCATTTCAACTTGCAAGGGAAGCCGATCGGGTCAGGGTCTTGGAGCTAAGAGCCCATCACCTGATCCCAGACAACTCCAACCCCGGCCTCCACTCACAGCTTTTTTATTCAGTGACAAACAGCCCCTGTGGTGTGTCATAAAAGCTAAGACACTGTGTGTGTGTGTGTGTGTGTGTGTGTGTGTGTGTGTGTGTGTACATGCAATGTCTGCAGTTAACACTATAGCCATTGCCTTCACCATTGTACACATAGGGGAGGAGAACAGAAACAAAAGAATGTCTTTGATCATACAGTTTGAAACAAGGCAACAAATTTAACAACAGTGACAGCTATTATCAATATCAACCTAACACTTCCATTCGATTTCAGCCTGCCTTCCAACAAACACAAATCTCTCCCTCCTGACTACATGTAAGAGATCCACACTTCCCACTAGCTATGAGTCATGGGATGGTATCGTCTTGATGCATGCTCAATCATTCAGGTAAGTAAATCTCCAAAAATCGATTCTGTTGATCTGGACATAGCGTTTTCAGTAGGCCACTGATCAATGGCCATGAGTACCACTCACAGAGAGTTGGGGAATGGCTGCAATCACAGAATTGCAAGATGGCGAGATATGTACCCTTAGGCCCCTTCCTCGATTCAGAGATGGTCTTCTCTGAATTCCCTGTAACTCTTCATGCACTTGTGGCAGGACGAGGTAGAAATAAAGTAAATACTCTTTGCAGTTTTTTAAAAAGACAACGCCACCCTGGGAATTTCACCCAGAGAATACTGAAAGTGACACTAAATCACCAGAAAGGCACTTAGGTTCGCTATACTCAGTCCAGAGACGAGGTTCAATGATAAACAAATTGACAATTTATTAATAATTATTTAAAACACCATATAAAAGCACAATCATAAATATTCAAATACAAATATGCTTAAAAAGGTATTCAGAGCTGAGGCTTACCAGTGGAGGGGCAGGGATGCCACACACAAACTAAAGAAAGAAAACACACCCAAAACACAAGTGCAGTACACTATCACACACTCACACTAATAAACTAAACAAGACAGGTGTGTACACTCAAGGGATCCCACCACCAAGGCACCCTAGTCTCCTCCACGTTGGCACTCCGCATCTGAATAAAAGAAACAAAGAAAATTTTAATATATTACAACAAACTAATGTGTAGTGCCGGGGGATAACCCAACTGCAGGACCACACTGGTGATCTACAGCTAGAAAAAGGGCCTCCCACCAGTGGTGTAACGAAAATCCAAACTACAAATCAAAAACAATAAAACAACATACAATCTGGATAAAACTCTAAAATCTGGAGCAAACGGAATCGCCGTACTGCTCCAACTTGCCGTCCACACGACGAAAAGTTAACAGTCAATCAATATGCACGCCAGCTGACTCTGATAACCGGCATGCATATGGCCGTTGTCCACGCCGACTTCCACTGTAAAAGCTGACAGCAGCAGGGAAAGCAATCTCGCAACGGGAACAGACGATAAAAGCACAGCAAGGCAAAACAGCAGCACTTCAGTTCGCGTAGCTTGGCGCAAAACTAAGGCCCACACTTCCTGCGAAACATAATAAATAATTACTATAAAAGAACAATAGAAGGCAGAGAGCGTAACAAAAGTTGATTACATACCAAGTAAGCCGTGTCATAGAACACAAGCAGAATAGCTCAGAGGAGGCTTCTATAGCTACGACCAGCTGCGATGGAGGCTTCAGAAGAGTAACCCGCAAATGATCTCTACCACACCAAAGGGAAGTCAGGTGACCAAAAAGAAGATCACAGTCAAGCGACGCAGAGACACTCAAATGGCCACTATTTATACCAGCGCCCCCTAATGGGCCAGGCTGAAAGTGGGTTGGACCAAGGGATAACATTCATCTTGCCACACACTGTTTTTGAGATAATCTGAAGACCACATAAAGATTGGAGTTCTGTGGTGATTGACAGAAAGTTGGTGACCTCTGTGCACTATACACCTCAGCATTCGATGGCACCACTATGTGATATTAAGTGGACTACTACTTCACGGCTGAGGTGCTATTATTACCAATCGGCTCAACTTTATTACAAGCCAACTGACTGGTGACTTAAAAAAAAAATTTATTAGTGAGGAATATTTAAGTTGCTGAACTTGTTGTATGTATGGAATTCACTGGAATCCACTAACCTCCTGAGACCAACTACAAATGTTTGTGGAAGCATTCTTCATGCGTAGGTGCTTAATGTTATACACCTGTGACCATGGCAGTGGATATAACACCTGAATTCAATGATTTGGATGGGTAATTAAATGCTTTTCACAGTATTGTTTATGTTCTGGACCTGTGGCTATTCAGAGATTTATATGAATCAATGTTGGAGTGAAAAGGTGAAGAAAGGTTGTCATCAGTAATCACATTACCTTATATGATCAAGCACTTTGGCGACAATGGGGAAGAAAGAATAAATAACTTCTTTTTAAACACGAACTAACCTCTGGCAGATCCAGAAAAGGGTTGCCACAACCATTTAGGGTGAGGGGAGAAAGACAGTTCAAAAGACACACAGTGGAAGACAGCCAGAGATTAATAATGCCTTATGATTGAACGCAGAGAGGTGTAGAAACACACAATGAATGAAAAGAGGTGAATAAAGGGATAAACATTTTTGTCATGTCTGCATGGAACAAACAAGGATTAAAGGAGTAAATTACTTAAAGGAAATCTTTCAAGCTCTTCCTCCTGTATCAGACATTCTCACCATACCTGAGCGTGTCCAGTTTCCAATTTGGATCCTTCAGTCCAGCTGAAAGGAGCTCCATGCCGAAACCTCCTGGATGATTGTAGCTCAGGTCCAGCTCTCTCAGATGGGAGGGGTTGGAGCTCAGAGCTGAGGCCAGAGAAGTACAGCCTTCCTCTGTGATCAGACAGCCTGACAGACTGCAGACACATAAAACAACAATCCAGCTGTGAATATTGCACGTAAGGTATGATTTATTTTGTTTTTCTTATTTCCAAATACAGGGCCATCCATAAATTTAACTAGATAACCCTATTGTTTTAAGTTTAATTATCTAAATCCCTTTTGGAAACATCTCAAGTAAGCCTGTATTCCTAAAGTGAATGCACTATTGTGCTTTCTTTATAGTCTGATCATTGAGGACTTTTTGAGAAAAGGATTTTAATTAAACTCTGAATTTAAAAGGAAGCCACTTAATAGAAGCTATTATGGGAGAAGTACAATCTCTCTTTTACTACCCCTGTTTCTGTAATCTCACTGCAGAATTTTGGAGCAACTGAAGACTTCTGTGGGAACATTCAGAAAATTAGCAATTACAGTCAAGCCAAACATCAAAGTAACAAATGCTCAAACCATTTTTTCAGGATCACACTGAGAGAGAATGTTTTCAACTTTAGCACTATTGGTCAGATGCAAGAATGAACCAGCCACAACTCTGCTGTGCTTGGCACCACTGTATTGTAGTGCTGATACCAATTCTGGAGATCTAGAGAGATTTTACATCAAGAAGGTCATCTGGTTCAAAGTTTTTGCCAAATCAAAATATGCAGAGGATTAAGATTTGGACCAGGTTTCCACAAAAGACTCTCAATTACAGTGAGGAACACCCTGCAATTTTGTATGTTCTCCCACTTAGAATTCAAAGAGTGGTTTGAAATTGACATTGTAGGTGGATTCCCGCTGTGAGAGACAGAATTTAAAAAGAAATTCAAGAATGTCACTTCTTGAAGTAACATTCCGCGCCGGATGTTACTTGCGGCGCCGCTCCGAGCTGGCAGCCAGTATCAGCAGCTCCGACCTGACAGAGTTCTTTTTTTTTCTCTTTTTTTGTTGTTATTGTGTTTCTTGTCTGTACTCCACAATGGAGCTAAGAATTCTATGGACAATCGTGTTTCTTATAACATTTTTTACGGCATCTGTGTCCAGTGTTGAAATCTCCCAATTCTTTGAATCTTTGGGCTGAAGGAAGGACAGTACTTGGTGTATAAATGCTCAATCAACAATCATTTATTTCCATACAATTCAATACTTATGAGCATTAGAACCATCATGATGGGGAGACCTGCCTGCAGAGGGTCACAGCAAGTCTCAAAATGGTGACGGGTTACTCAGCTTTTTATACTCTCTAGTGGCCCCCACCTCGTCGTAAAAGCCTAAACATTCACATTCTTTCTCTCTTACGGCGCCTAAGTTATGACCTCGGCTCCCTGTCTTTCTGCTCTTCTGAAAAGGAATGTGGTCTGTTTCTTCTATTATCTGCACAAGGTCCTCTGCACACCACATTCTCTTCATGATTCAGCAGTATAACATGTCAAGAACACAGTGTAACACATTCAACAGTGTCCAGTAATACAGGTCAATCCAATAGATCTAATGATTTTCACACTCTTTTAAGTCAGAAGTATAATGCAAACTAAAACTACATACTGATCACACACTCTACGTTAAAGGGTATAATATGATCTATAGCAGTATCATACTTCAACTACTTTGATTACATATATAAGGTAACATATGATAACAGAATAATATCACACCAGAGAGTGAGTGGAGGTCCAACCTCCCATTGCCACTGGGCATTGCAGTAAAGTTAGGAGGTACCGGCCAGATATTCCATCTGTTTTTATGGGGAATTTGAGATCTCTCCCCAATAAAGTAGACAAGCTCTTACCCGACATCAGAGGAGCTACAGGGAGTGCAGCCTGATGTGTTTCACTGAGTCGTGGCCACACCAAAGACAATAAAACATTGGACTTATTGTATGCTAACACGAAGGAGGCATACAGCTCATCACCTCTCCCTCCACTGGGGGGCTCAGATCACAACCTGGTTCATCTTCAGCCTGTGTATAAACCTCTGGTACACAGAGAACCAGTAGTGAAACGCACAGTAAGGAAATGGTCGGCACGTAGACATTGAGGGCTAGCAGGAGGGACCATGCGCTTACCTGCTGCTCTCTGGCAGGTAGCTCCAAGCCCTCCTGGGTTTTAAATGCACCTTAGAACACACATGCATCAACATTACAATGAGCGGGTGGAGGGAGGTTTGGAGTCTTCTCTCACCCCCGTTCTCTGCAACCTGCTGGAGCAGGGGGGCTAGGACTAGGAGGAGGAGTTGGCCGTCCGACTGCGGTCTGGAGTGTGGGGCCTCCCTGCTGCTGCGGAGTCGGGGCGGTCTGCCTCCCCCCACCGCAGGGAAAAGGGAAACACCACCTGGGTCTGGGTGCAGTTCCCCCCTCCAGGGGCGGGGGCACCTAGACCCGGTTTGTAGAGTACGCTTGGGGAGTGTGATCGTGTGTACAACGTCTCTTTATGTCTGTCTCCACGTTGGTTGAGTGTGGAGTAAGTGCATATGAGAGCATGAGGGTGGGAATGGATGTTTGTGTCTGTGTGTGCCTGTATGTCTGTGTCTATATGTCAGGTTGGGTGTCAGGCGCCACCTCTCTGGGGACATCTCAGGCCCTCCAAGGTTTGGAGGCCTATCTCCCCCTACCACCACTTCCCCTGCCAGTGGCGGACCCCCTCAGACATCGGTGCGTTGGTGGTTCTTTGTGTCCGGGGATGGGCGTCCAGGTACACACCGGCTCACTCCTTGGCGGCCGCTTATCGGGGCCTGGAGCCTGGGGCTCGCTCGGGCCACTTTGGAGGTGGGGTGCCCCCGGCCTCTCGGCCTGGGGCTCGGTCACTCAGGCGCAGCTGGCTGCCGGCGGAGCTCACGGGCGCGTCACTGCAACTCCCCCTGGCTTCTGCTCCGCGGCTGCTGAGTGAGCCCTCATCTGGGACTCTCCTCAGCTCTTTCCGGGACAGTGGCGCAGCTGCCCCTCTGTTGGTCTTCCTTGGTCTCTTGTGTTCTGGGGGCCTCTGGATGTCTGGAGTTTTGATCTCCTCCACACCTGCTTCACGCCCTGGAGGACGGGGCTGTGGCCCCCCCACACCCTCTAGCAGATTATTACATGAAGGAACCTTTTAAAAAAACAAAAAACAAGCGCGTCCATACTCACAGGTGTACACACGGGTGATCACACCCACAAACTACACCCTTTTTGGCTCCTACCTCAAAGCACACTGTGTTCTGTTGATCTTATGTGCTGCACAATAATGTTTAACATTTAGTATTTACTGTCATATTCCCATATATCATTGTGATGTTGTTTATTCTATTACTCTTGTTCTCTTCTGCTTGCTTTCTTTTTTCTTTCTCAGCAGGTGATCCAGGTGATTGATATATGCATTTTTTTTCTCCACCCGTTCTGTTGGTTTTTGTCTTTTGCCCTTCTCCCCCGTCCCTCTTCTCAGCTGTTTCTCTTTCCCTCTTTCTTTCTCCCCTTCTTTCCCCCAGTCAAGTCTGTCCCGTATTCAGTAAGTGAAAATAAAATAAACAAAAGGTGAATCAAATGGACCATTACGGCAAGGCTGGGATGGTCAGTTTGGTAAAGTAAATCCGTTGGGCATCTTTCTTTGCCTTTAGACAACAATTCTGATGGCAAAAGAGCCAAACGGGACAGGCCAAAAAAGAAAAGAAAAGAAAAAAAAAAAAAAAAAAAAAAGGAAATGGTCGGCAGAGACCGAAGAGGCTCTGGGGGACTGTTTCCCTTCTACCGTGTGAGACAACCTCTGCAGCCCCCTGGAGGATGACCTCAACAGCATCACAGACTGCATTACGGATTACATGAACTTCTGTGTGGACAACACCGTACCCATCAAAAAGGTACGATGTTTTTCTAACAACAAGCCATGGATAAATCCTGAAATTAAGGCTCTCCTCAAGGAGAAGAAGAGTCTTTAGATCTGGAGACAAACAGGAGCTGAGAGTTGTCCAGAAGAAGCAGAAATGGAAGATAAGGCAAGGAAAGGAAAACTACAGGAGGAAGATGGAAGAGCAGCTGCTACAGGACAACATCAGAGGGGTTTGGAACAGCCTGAAGACAATCTCAGGACAAAAACCAACCCCCCAGGCTACAGGAGACTTGGGGTGGGTGAATGACCTAAATAAATATTTAATAGGTTTGATCAACCACCCACCCCACCCCCAGCTTCGCCCCCCTGCTGCAATCTCCCTCATCTTCAGAGCCTTCCTGTCTTTCATCACAGGTCTTCACACCTCTCAGCTCCCAGCCATCACACCCACCCCCGGCTTCTGTGGACTCCAACATACACCCCCATCCCCCGAAATCCCCTCTCTCCATCTTAGCACTTCAAGTGAGGAACAAGCTTCGCAAGATCAAGGTGCGGAAGGCTGCTGGTCCAGATGGGATCAGCTCCAGGCTCCTGAGGTGCTGCACAGATGAACTGTGTGGCATCCTAGGATATTTGTTCAACCTGAGCCTGTCACTGGGGAAAGTACCACAGCTGTGGAAGACATCCTGTGTGGTACCGGTACCAAAGACCTCCCATCCCAAGGACCCCAGAAGCTACAGGCCAGTATCCCTGACATCACATGAAGACCCTCGAGAGGTTGGTTCTAAACCATCTGTGCCCCCTGGTGAGGTCTTCATTGGATCCGCTGCAGTTTGCTTACCAGCCTGGCATCGGGGTGGAGGACGCCATCATCTACCTCCCGCACCGAGCTCTGACTCACCTGGAGAAGCCTGGAAGCACTGTGAGGATCACGTGCTTTGATTTCTCCAGGTCTTTCAACACCATCCAGCCACGAATCCTGAGAGACAAGCTGGAGCTATCGGGAGTGGACCACCACATGTCCCAGTGGATATTGGACTACCTCACAGAACATCCACAGTATGTGAGGTCACAGGGCTGTGTCTCTGACACGCTGGTCTGCAGTATGGGGGCCCCACAGGGAACTGTGCTGTCACCGTTCCTCTTCACCCTCTACACTGCAGACTTCTCCATCGCTGCCGCCTACAGAAGTTCTCTGATGACTCTGCCATAGTCGACCTCATCACAGGTGAGGACGACTCAGAGTACAGACAGTGGACTCTGGACTTTGTGGACTGGTGCAAACAGAACCACCTGCTGATCAACGCCGGGAAAATCGAAGGAGTCGGTGGTGGATTTCCGGAGACGTAGACCCACCACACTGACACCGGTGAACATCCAGGGAGTGGACATTGAGATAGTGGACTGGAGCCACAACACTGATGCTCTTTGCAGGAAGGGTCAGAGCAGACTCTACCCGCTGAAGCGGCTGAGGTCATTTGGAGTAGAGGGAGCGCTTTTAAAGACCTTCTATGACTCTGTGGTGGCATCTGTCATTTTTTACAGTGATGTATTTCGGAGCAGCAGTTTATCAGTAGCTGAGAGGAAGAGGTTGGATAAACTCATTAGGAAGGCCAGCTCTGTTCTGGGATGCACCCTGGACCCAGTACAGGTGGTGGGACACATAAGGACTCTGGCCAAAATAACATCTCTGATGGACAGAGTCTCCCACCCCATGCATGGAAATGTTGCTGAACTGCAGAGCTGCTTCAGTGACAGACTGCTGCATCCTAGATGCATGAGGGAGCGTTTCCACAGGTCCTTGGTGTGGCTGTGGCTCAGGTGGTAGAGCAGATCAACTATTGATTGGAAGGTTGATGGTTCAAATCCTGGCATCCCCAGTCTGCATGCAAAATATCCTTGGGCAAAATACTAACCCCAAGTTGCCCTGATGCATTCATCGGAGTGTCTGTGAATACTTATTAGTTGCACTTGAGTTTAGAAGTGCTTGTATGAGTGGGTGTAAATGGGCGAATAAGGGATGTTGTATACAGCGCTTTGACTACTCTGTGAAAGTAGAAAAGCCCTATATAAGAATCAGTCCATTTACCATTACCATTTACCTGCAGCTGTCAGACTGTACAAACAGAACTGCTCCCAAAAAACATAGATGTTTACATCAGCGCTGTAACTTGCACTATTTTATCAACCGAGTCACACTATAACCAGGCTTGCGTCTTATCTGCATTTAATTTTATTTAATTTAATAACAGTATGGTACTCAGTTCTTGGTAACCACTGTTCTTCATGTAAATATGTAAAAATTGTGTATGTTTCTGTTCTGTGTCTTGTGTACTGTTTGTTTGTATATGTAATTTCTGGCTGCTGTTACACCCAAATTTCCCCTTTTGGGACAATTAAAGGATTGTTCTATTCTATTCTGAATCACATTGTATGATTTTTAAAGAATTTATTTATATAGTACTGCTGCACATAAGTATTTGAACACCTTAGAAAATCAGTGTTAATATTTGTTAGACAAGCCATTTGCAATCACAGAGGTCAAATGTTTCCTGTAGTTCTTGACCAGTAGCTCTCCTCTAGATTCAATTCAATTTCAATTAAATTTTATTTATATAGCTCCAAATCACAACAAAAGTCGCCTCAAGTCGCTTTATATTGTAAAGTAGATAGTAAAATATTAGATTCATAGAAAACCCGACAATCATATGACCCCCTATGAGCAAGCACTTTGGCGACAGCGGGAAGGAAAAACTCCCTTTTAACAGTAAGAAGCCTCCGGCAGAACCAGGCTCAAGGAGGAGCAGCCATCTGCTGCGACCAGTTGGGGTGAGAGAAGGAAAACAGGATAAAGATAAAGACATGCTGTGGAAGAGAGACAGAGATTGTCTCTCTTCCACAGCCCGGCACACAATGCACGCGACCCCTACGGTGCCTCCTGTGGCTGGTGGGCCTGCAGGGAGATGGGCCCATGTCTTCCTTTTGGGTTGTGCCCGGCTGGGCCGCTTGGACTAAGTCCCGGCCACTAGACGCTCTCCCTCGGGAATCCTCACCGAGCCTGGCTGCAAGGCGGGATCCTGGTAACCCTATCCCGGCCAGGGTGAACTGTTTTCTCGATGTTTTCCGCATAAGGGTCTTCTGAAACACTCTTTGTCTGGTCCCTCACCCAAGACCAATTTGCCATGGGAGACCCTAGCACGTGGCAGAAGCCCCCGGACAACATAGCCCCTGGGATCCCTGGGACGCACGAACCCCCTCCACCACAATAAGGTAGCAACTTGTGGAGGGAGTTTGCCCAATCATTCCTCATGTGTTTTGTGGCCTTGGAGAAGGCATTTGACTGTGTCCCTTGGGGTGTTCTGTGAGAGGTGCTGTGAGAGTATGGGATGTGTGAATGTGTGTGTGAATGGGTGGATGACTGGATATGTAAAGCGCTTTGGGGTCCTTAGGGACTAGTAAAGCGCTATATAAATACAGGCCATTTACCATTTACCATGGGGTGTCTGGCCCATTGTTACGAGGCATTTGATCCCTATACAACTGTTGCAAGAACTTAGTCTGCATAGCCAGCAATAAGTAGGACTCATTCCCGGTGGGTGATGGGCTCCGTCAGGGCTGTCCTTTTTCACCGATTCTGTTTGTAATATTTATGCACAGAATTTCTAGGCGGAGCCAAGTGGCGGACCTCAATTTAAAGGTCGATCTACGTACCTACCCTCACCCATGATCACGAGCTGTGGGTAGTGACCGAAAGAACGAGATCGCGGATACAAGCGGCAGAAATGAGCTTCCTCCGAAGGGTGGTTGCCTCTACCTTAGGGATAGGGTGAGGAGTTCAACCATCTGGGAGGGGCTCAGAGTAGAGTTGCCACTCCTCCACGCTTTAGAGGAGAGAGCAAGGTTCTCTTGAATTGGCTTCCCTTTATTGGCCCTTTGCTCTCGCCCTGACCTTACTTGTTGTTCCTAGAGTATTTAAAAGTAAAATGGGAGGGAGAGTCTTCAGTTTTCATGCCCCTCTTCTGTGGAACCAGCTTCCAGTTTGGATTCAGAGAACAGATACTTTCTCTACTTTTAAGATTAAGCTTCAAACTTAGCATATAATTTGGGCTGTATCAACTTTTAAATATAAATGTATTTTACCAGAAACGCCAGAATTTCAGGTTAAAGGTCACAAAACATTTTCAACAACACCAAACAATAAATGAAACGGTAAACGGATTCCACACAAAGATGTAAACACAGAGTGCAGACCCGACGCACCAGAATCAGCTTTCTCTTTCTCGGCTGTCTCACCCGCAGGTGAAAGCTGACAGCTCACTGATTCTGACACGTCAGGTCCACGCTTTGTGTTTACGTCTGTTTTGTGCTAGATTCTTGGCTGCAGGTTTTTTCTCTCTCCAACCAAAATTCACTGAACCAGCAGCAAAAGAAGATCCAAACTACGCTTCACATTTGATAAACATTGTCATGAATTCCCTCTTACCGAAGAAATTTAAACTTTAAAATTATGCAAAATTGCAGAATATTTTTAAGGTTATCCGCTATAAAAAGCCAAGCCAGGAAAATCTCCTTCATGTTTTTCTGTGTTTTATTCACAGTTACTTTCACACAAAGGCACCTGCTGTGATGCTCACAATTCTGATGAAGTCTCACATGTGTCAGTACTCATAAATGATTGGAATTATAATATTTCTGACTGTCTGAGGCAAAATTTAATTGAATCGGTACCTTGTGAATCGAATGGATTATACAAATCAGTGATGATACCCAGCCCTAGTGAGTAGCCTAGGCACGACAGAAGTGGACGTAGTTGCGGGTAATAAGAAAAGATGAAAAGAACTATTGATAACTTTTTTGTTGAGGTCTGATCCGTCTGAAATTCATAGCCAGTGCTCTGACACAGAGCCATCAACCTCTGACGTTGAAAAAGCACAGTGTATTCAGAAAACACATTATATGCCGCGATAAATGCACTGCCCAAGTGTCCCCTCTCCCCACTGTCTTTCAGCGGCAGGCAGCAGCAAACAGGTCGTCAGAGGAGGCCGAGATGATGATGTAAGGCAAGGCAAGGCAAGTTTATTCATAACTTTAATAATTTCCATCCTATCTCCAATCTACCATTCCTCTAACCCTTTCCTCACTCCTCATGCCACTACCATTCTCGTGCATAATCTTGTTATCTCTCGAATTGACTACTGTAACTCACTATTATTTGGCCTCACACAAAACTCTATTAACAAGCTCCAATGTGTCCAGAACTCTGCTGCCCGTATTATTACTAGGACTTCCTCTACCCACCACATCTCCCCAATCCTGAAGCAGCTTCACTGGCTCCCGGTTAAAATTCGCATCCATTTTAAAATAATCCTTTATACTTTTAAGGCTATTCATTCTCTCTCTCCACCATACCTCTCTGATTTAGTACAGATGAACTTCCCATCCCGGTGCCTCAGATCTTCATCTTCTCTTTCTATCTCTGTTCCTTCCGCTCGTCTGATTACAATGCTTTTTACAACTAAAAGCAGGGCTTTTAGTTGCTCTGCCCCTAGACTTTGGAATTCCTTACCCCACGACCTCAGAAATATTAGTTAATTCCCTCTTTTTAAGTCCACCCTCAAAACTCATCTGTTTAAAATTGCTTATGTTTAAACCTCTGTATGCTCTAACTTTTATCTGTTATTCTTATTATTGTGTATATTTCCAGTTTCTGTGTTTTTATCTGTTGTACAGTGTCCTTGGGTGCTTTGAAAGGCGCTATTTTTTAAAATAAAATGTATTATTATTATTATTATTATTATTGCACAATTAAACAACAAGGTGATTCAAAGTGCTTTACAGAAACATTAAAAAACAAAAAAACAAATAAAAAGCATGATTTAAAATGGAAAAAAAGAGAGGAATAGTAGTTAAAATCAGTAGTTAAAATGTAAGTTTTGAAATTCAAGCTTAAAAGTAAATCAATGTGAATTTGGTGTTTTATTCAAATGCAGCTGAGAATAGGTGAGTCTTCAACCTGTCTTTACATAAACTGAGTGTTTCAGCTGATCTGAGGCTTTCTGAGAGTTTGTTCCAGATATATGGAGCATAAAAGCTGAATACAGCTTCTCCATGTGTCATGTAATTAAATTATTTTCTGATTATATTGTTTTATGTATTTTAATAAGAGAGGCCTTTAGAAACTAAGCTCAGACGAGACAAAACTAGGGCAGAGGTTGACAGGTTGCCCTGGCAACAGACTTTAGAAAGGGGAAGTTTAGTGCAGAGCTGCACAGGAAGTAAGATACAAAGAAAGAGGAACTAGGAACATATAAGCACTTATTTTTGTCTAAACTTAATGTGTGACCTAGCAGAACTATATATATATATATATACACATTCACTGTGTGATTTTTTCAGAACTGTGAATGCGTGCTCGCCTCTGCAGTTTTCCGTTCTCGGGAATGTAAAATAAAGATCATTTTTTGAGTTTTGACCACTCTGAGTCCAGTCTTTCTCTTCCGCCAAAGAATAGAAAAGAACGGGATTTAATACATGTCTGGTTGTGACTCTGGGAACTGATAAAAAACAGGATCCAGGTGACCTGAGGGATCTGGAAGGTTCATACTAGGTCAGGAGGTCACTGAAATATTTTGGTCCTAAACCATTCAGAGCTTTATAGACCAGCATCAGAACTTTAAAGTCTATCCTCTGACGGACAGGCAGCCAGTGTAAAGACCTCAGAGCTGGACTGATGTGGTCCACTTTTTTGGTCTTAGTGAGGAGTCGAGCAGCAGAGTTCTGAATGAGCTGTAGTTGTCTGACTGATTTTTTAAGTAGTCTTGTAAAGATGCTGTTACAGTATTCAAGCTTACTAAAGATGAATGCATGGACTAGTTTTTCCAGGTACTGTTGAGACATCAGATCTTTTATCCTTGAAATATTCTTGATGTGATAGTAAGCTGACTTTGTTATTGTCTTTATGTGTTTTTCTAAGTTTAGGTCTGCATCCATCACTACACCCAAATTTCTCTACAGGTTGGTGGTTTTTAGGTGTATAGATTGAAGTTCTCTGGTGACCTGTAATCGTTTTTCTTTGGCGCCAAAGACTATTACTTCAGTTTTGTTTTTGTTTAGCTGGAGAAAATTGTGGCACAACCAGTCATTGATTTCCTCAATGCATTTACCAAGAGCCTGTACAGGGCTTCGGTCTCCTGGTGAGATTGTGATATATATTTGTGTATTATCTGCATAGCTGTGGTAGTTTATTTTGTTGTTCTTTATAATCTGTGCCAGTGGGGGCATGTAGATGTTAAACAGAAAGGGTCCCAAGATGGAAACTTGGGGAACTCAACATGTGATACTTGTCTGCTCAGATGTGAAGTTACCTATTGATACAAAGTGTTTCCTGTGTTCTAAGTATGTTTGAAACCAGTTTAGTACAGTTCCTGAAAGACCTGCCCAGTTCTTCAGTCGTTTTAGTAATATGTTGTGGTGAACTGTATCAAATGCTGCACTGAGATCCAGTAAAACTAAGACTGACATTTTTCCACTGTCTGTATTCAGACATATGTCATTAAACACTTTGGTCAAAGCGGTTTCAGTGCTGTGGTTCTGTCTAAAACCTGACTGGAAGGCATCGTAGCAGTTATTCTGTGTTAAGAAGTAATTGAGGTTTTGAGAAACTGCTTTTTCAATGATCTTACTTAAAAATGAGAGATTTGACATCGGCCTGTAGTTGTTCATTTGTGTCTCGTCAAGATTGTCCTCTTTCAGTATAGGTTTTATTACAGCAGTTTTTAGTGGTTCTGGAAACACACGTGATATTAAAGAAAGGTTGATTATCTGTAACAGGTCTGACTCCAAAGTCTGTGAGACCTTTTTGAAAAAACTTGTTCGCAGGACATCTAAACAGCAAGAGGAGTTGTTCAGTTGACCTAAGATGTCCTCCAGGTCTTTTATTGTTTGCTATGCATAGGCTTGTTTTACAAGAAAATCCTGGCAGAATCAGTGTTATGCGTGATAGGTACCACCGACAAAATTTATTCCCCCTGCATCGTGAGCATTCGCTTGGCACAGAGTACAGCCTCCATTACAGACACGTAGATGTGGAAGTTGCGATGCTTTATTTTTGTGAAAAAGTGAAAAATGAGTGTTGTTACATTACCATTTAGTTTGAGAGTTACATCAGAAAATTATATATTTATTGTTTATCTTTATTATAAATAAATAAATTTATTATAAATATATTACTAAATAATAATATTTATTATTGTTTATTTGACGGGATTATTTTAACAAACGAAGGGCATTTTGCCTGATAATTATTTTTATCGTCCTGTAACTTAACTGTATAAAGAGCTAAAACATCGAAGGTTTCAGGAGTAGTTAGTGGTTATAAGAAGTTTTTGTGAACTAAAAATCAAAAATGTCGGATACTGTTTGTCTGTGATTTGGAGAACCCAGCGCGTGCTCCCAATGCAGGGAAAAGGAATTCTGTTGGGGAGATCAGTAGCGGTTTTTGAAAAGGGGCGACATGGGCATGGACAAGGACGGGATCATGGTGGGAGCGGTATCACGGGCATCGGTAAAAAAGAGAAAGTTGCTCATACTCATGCTGCTCCAACATCATGCCAGCGCATTTTGGGGATGGCATAGGCACCGATCGGTTTTCTATCGCCCATTTTCTGGGGAGGGTGGTGGGGGATTCTCGGGCTGGCTGGAGCGGCATCTAGTAACCAACTCCCAAAATAAAACAAAATAAAAACAAACCAACAAACCCAAAAACACCAGACATTATGATACAGGCATAGAATTTGCAAAAACTTTTTGTTTTGTTTTTTATATGGAAAAAGTGACCACGAGAGCCCTCAGTGCGTCTGCTTGCTGCTGTGCTAAAGTGAAAGTAAACTTTGTCTTCTCTGCCATATACAGTACAGTATATAGAGAGACGAGACGACGAGGCTCCAGTTACAGCATTGCAAGTAAACGAACAATTAATATAAGAAGACTAGGAAAATAAATATACACTTTAGGAATAGGGGTAAAGGGATTAATAACAATTTAAAATATATAATTTACATCAATCCATTTTCTTCTGCTTATCCTACGCTGGCTTGCAGGGGCAGCAGCCCAAGCAGAGAAGCCCAGACCTCCCTCTCCCCAGCCCCCTCCTCAAGCTTGTCCGGGGGAACACCAAGGCGTTCCCAGGCCAGCCGAGAGATATAATCTCTCCAGCATGTCCTGGGTCGGCCCCTGGGCCTCCTCCTGGTGGCAAATGCCCGGAAAACCTCGCCCAGGAGGCATCCTTGTCAGATGCCTGAACCACCTCCACTGGCTCGTTTCGATGTGGAGGAGCAGCGGCTCAACTTTGAGCTCCCCCCCCCCCCCGGATGGCCAAACTTTTCACCCTATCTCTAAGGGAGAGGCCAGCCACTGTTTGGAGGAAGCCCATTTCCGCCTCTTGTATTTGTGATCTATTTCTTTCAATCACTACCCACAGCTCGTGACCATAATGAGGGTAGGGACGTAGATTGACCGGTAAATTGAGAGCTTTGCTTTTACACTAAGCTCTCTCATCACCACAACAGACCGGTACAGCGTCCGCATCACTACAGCCGCTGCACCAGGCCGTCTGTCAATCTCCCGCTCCCTTCTCCCATCACTCGTGAACAAGACCCCAAGATACTTAAACTCCTCGTCCCTGACCCGGAGTGGGCACTCCACCCTTTCTGGCTGAGGGTCATGGCCTCAGATTTGAAGGTACTGATTCTCATTCCCACCGCTTCATACTCGGCTGTGAACTGTTCCAGAGATAAGATCCTGAGACCACCGAAGTGAAAGCCTTCCGCCACTTGGCTCTGCCTAGTAATTCTATCCATAAAAATTATGAACAGAATCGGTGACAAAGGGCAGCCCATCATCCACCAGAAACAAGTCCGACTTATTGCCGCCTATGCGGACCAAGCTCTTGCAATGGTCATATAAGGACTGAATGGCTCGTAGCAATGGGCCAGACACCCCATACTCCCGGAGCACCCCCCAGCTTTCCCCTCCTGAGTCGCCTGACCTTTTGCCAGAATCTCTTCGAGGTAGTCCGAAAGTCTTTTTCCAAGTCAAGTCAAGTCGGCTTTATTGTCATTTCAACCTTATACAGTTTAACAGTACACAGTGATGCGAAACAACGTTCCTCCAGGAACCAAGGTGCTACATGCAACATAAATTTACAACATAATTTAACAGAAAACTCTAAACTAGTTAACTAAGAGGCTAGTTAGCTGGCTAGCAGAGACAAGACAGACTGACCTAACATAAATTACAACATAAATTAACTGATTTTTAAATCAGACAGCAGACAACAAAGTGCACGTGCAAATGTGCAAACAAGAGCAGCAAGTGACAGTGTGACCAACGTAACATAATAGTAAGGTTTTGTGATGATGAGTTGAGGTAGTGGAGGAACAGTAAACATTCCTTAGTGTAGCAGAAAAAAATTAGTGTGTGTGCGTGTGTGTGTGCGTGTGTTTGTTTATCAGTCAGTCCCTTTTTGCTGAGGAGACGGATGGCTTGTGGAAAAAAGCTGTTGCACATTCTGGATGTGTGTGCCCGAATGCTTCGGTACCTTTTTCCAGATGGCAGGAGTGTGAAGAGTGTGTGAGAGGGGTGTGTCCGATCAGCCACAATGCTGGTGGCTTTGCGAATGCAGCGTATGGTGTAGATGTACTCAATAGAGGGAAGAGAGACCCCGATGATCTTCTCTGCTGTTCCCACTATCCGCTGTAGGGTCTTGAGGTCCGATATGGCACAGTTCCCAAACCAGACAGTGATGCAGCCGCTCAGGATGCTCTCGATGGTTCCTCTATAGAAGGTGGTCAGGATCGGTGGTGGAAGCTGGGCCTTTCTCAGTTATCTCAGAAAGAAGAGACGCTGTTGGGCTTTCTTGTGCAGGGAGCTGGTGTTGAGGGACCAGCCGAGGTCCTTCTCCAGGTGGACGCCCAGGAATTTGGTGCTGTCAACGATCTCCACAGAGGAGCCGTTGATGCTCAGCTGTGAGTGGTCGCCTTGTGTCCTCCTAAAGTCAACAACCATCTCTTTTGTCTTGTCAACATTCAGAGACAGGTTGTTGTCTTTACACCAGTCCGTTAGTCTCTGCACTTCCTCTCTGTATGCTGACTCGTCGTTCTTGCTAATGAGACCCACCACGGTCGTGTCATCAGCGAACTTAATGATGTGATTTGAACTGTGTGTTGCTACACAGTCATGAGTCAGCAGTGTGAACAGCAGAGGACTGAGCCAGAGCGTTCTCACTCCCGAGGCGTAACATGTCGACGTTTTGTCACGTCCCGCGGCGTTCCTGAGGAACGCGAAAGGAGACCTTCGGAGTTCTTATGGTACGCGGCGGGTTATGGCTGGAATCCAGTGCAATGACGCTCCCGCGGTAATAGACGTTCCAGCCCTGTATTCCAGCCCTAAACCTAACCTTATCCCTAGCCCTGACCATAACCTTATTCCTGACCTTAACCAGGACTTTAATGATGTTAAATAGCGTGTTTCTAAGCGATTTGAAGAAAAAGAGCGAACATGTGTAGGTTCAGTCCAGACGGTTCTCATATTTCCTCTTTTTCCGAGGTCGTCATTTAGGAACGTGGTGGGTAGCCGAAAACGTAATATGGTGACGATTTGTCACCTAGCGTAAAATGTTACGCTTTGGGAGTGAGAACGGGTTGACTGAGCACACAGCCTTGTGGGGCCCCAGTGCTCAGTGTAGTGGTGCTGGAGGTGCAGTTCCCGATCCGTACTGACTGAAGCTTCCGGTCAGAAAGTCCAGGATCCAGTTGCAGAGGGAGGTGTTCAGGCCCAACAGGCTCAGCTTTCCGATCAGTTGTTGGGGGATGATTGTGTTGAATGCTGAGCTGAAATCTATGTACAGCATTCGGACGTGTGAGTCCTTCTTGTCCAAGTGTGTCAGGGCAAGATGGAGTGCAGTGGAGATGGCGTCGTCCGTTGAGCGGTTATGGCGGTATGCAAATTGCAGTGGGTCCAGAGAGGGGGGCAGCAGGGTCTTGATGTGTCTCATGACAAGCCGTTCGAAGCACTTCATGATGGTGGGTGTAAGTGCAACAGGACGGTAGTCGTTGAGACAGGACAGAGAAGACTTCTTGGGCACGGTGACGATGGTGGTGGCCTTGAGGCACGTGGGAACGACGGCACTGCTCAGAGAGATGTTGAAGATGTCGGTGAGAACATCTGCCAGCTGATCAGCACATTCTCTGAGCACTCTGCTTGGGATGTTGTCTGGTCCAGCAGCTTTACGTGGATTGACTCTGTGTAGAGTTTTCCTCACCTCAGCTGTAGTGAGACATAGGACCTGGTCGTTCGGAGGAGAGGTGGTCTTCCGCGCCGCCACGTCGTTCTGCCTGTCGAACCGAGCGTAGAAGTTGTTCAGCGCATCTGGGAGGGAGCCGTCACTGTCACAGGCAGGTGATGTCGTCCTGTAGTTAGCGATGGCTTGTAAGCCCTGCCACATGTGTCGTGTGTCACCGCTGTCCTTGAAGTGGTTGTGGATTCTCTGGACGTGTGCGCGCTTCGCCTCTTTGATGGCCCGAGAAAGTTCGGCCCTAGCTCTTCTAAGCGCCACCTTATCTCCCTCTTTGAAGGCAGAGTCTCGGGTCCTTAGAAGTGCACGCACTTCCGCAGTAATCCACGGTTTTTGGTTGGGTCGTGAGATGATGGTCTTGGAGACAGTGACGTCATCGGTGCACTTGTTGATGTAGCCGGACACTGATGATGTGTACTCCTCCAAGTCAGTAAAGTCGCCGTAAGTTGCAGCCTCCCTAATCATGTTCCAGTCAGTGCTCTCGAAACAGTCCTGAAGAGCAGAGATGGCTCCTGCTGGCCAGGTTTTCACCTGCTTCAGAACCGGTTTTGATTGCCTGACGAGTGGTCTGTATGCTGGAATTAGCATAACCATGGCCTCTACGAACTCCTCCGACACCCAAGTTTTTGCTTCCTGCATTCCACTAGACCTGTCGGTACCTATCAGCTGCCTCCGGAGTCCCACAGGCAAACCAAGCCCGGTAGGACTCCTTCGTCAGTTTGGTGGCTCCCCTAACCTCTCGTGTCCACCATTTGGTTCGGGGATTACCACCACGACAGGCACCAACTACCTTGCGGCCGCAGCTCAGTGCAGCGGCTTTGGCAATGGAGGTGCTGAACATGGTCCATTCAGACTCAATGTCCCCAGTCTCCCTTGGAATGCTGTTGAAGCTCTGCCGGAGGTGTGAGTTGAACATCTCGCTGACCGGGGCCTCTGCTAGACGTTCCCAGCACACCCTCACTGTACGTTTGGGTCTGTCCAGTGTCCTCCCTTGCCACCTTATCCAACTCACCACCAACTCGCCATGGGCGATCGTGGCTCAAGAGTTGGGAGTTCGCCTTCTAACTGGAAGGTTGCCGATTCGAGCCACTTCAAGACACTTCACCCGTTGCCTACTGGTGGTGGTCAGAGGGCCCGGTGGCGCCAGTGTCAGGCAGCCTCGCCTCTGTCAGTGCGCCCCAGGGTGGCTGTGGCTACAATGTAGCTTGCCATCACCAGTGTGTGAATGTGTGTGTGAATGGGTGGATGACTGGTTGTGTAAAGCGCTTTGGGGTCCATTGTTGTTCATTCATTCATTCATTCGCACATTCACACCTAGTGACAATTTGGATTATCCAATTAACCTATCCCCACAAGCTGCATATCTTTGGACGGTGGGAGGAAGCCGGAGTACCCGGAGGGAACCCACGCAAACACGGGGAGAACATGCAAACTCCACACACAAAGACCCCGGCCTGATGTTGGAATTGAACTCAGGACCGTCTTGCTGTACGGCAACAGTGCTAACCACCAATAAAACTAAATATGAATAAATGGTCAATTTAGATTTTAACAATGTTTTTTTGTTTTTTTAGCAAAAGGATAATCCAGATTATGAATATAAAGTAATGAAAAAATCTTTAATCCTCACCTGAGAGTTGTCAATGAACAGTTTGGACTCCTCAATCCAGCAGACATCAGCTTTACTCCTGAGTCTTCCAGGTCATTGTTACTCAGGTCCAGTTCTCCCAGACTAAAAGACTTAGAGGTGAGAACTGAGCACAGAGATTCATAGCTTCTCTCTGAGAGATTACAGCCAGACAGTCTGAAAATATATACATATACATAAATACATATACATACACACACACACACACACACACACACACACACACACACACACACACACACACACACATACAGTGGGGCAAAAAAGTATTTAGTCAGCCACCGATTCTGCAAGTTCCCCCACTTAAAATGATGACAGAGGTCAGTAATTTGCACCAGAGGTACACTTCAACTGTGAGAGACAGAATGTGAAAAAAAAATCCATGAATCCACATGGTAGGATTTGTAAAGAATTTATTCGTAAATTAGGGTGGAAAATAAGTATTTGGTCACCTCAAACAAGGAAAATCTCTGGCTCTCACAGACCTGTAACGTCTTCTGTAAGAAGCTTTTCTGTCCCCCACTCGTTACCTGTATGAATGGCACCTGTTTGAACTCATCATCTGTATAAAAGACACCTGTCCACAGCCTCAAACAGTCAGACTCCAAACGCCGCCATGGCCAAGACCAAAGAGCTTTCGAAGGACACCAGGAAAAGTATTGTAGACCTGCACCAGACTGGGAAGAGTGAATCTACAATAGGCAAGCAGCTTGGTGTGAAAAAATCAACTGTGGGAGCAATCATCAGAAAATGGAAGACATACAAGACCACTGATAATCTCCCTCGATCTGGGGCTCCACGCAAGATCTCATCCCGTGGGGTCAAAATGATCATGAGAACGGTGAGCAAAGATCCCAGAACCACACGGGGGGACCTGGTGAATGACCTGCAGAGAGCTGGGACCAAAGTAACAAAGGTCACCATCAGTAACACACTACAACGGCAGGGAATCAAATCCCGCAGTGCCAGACGTGTTCCCCTGCTGAAGCCAGTGCATGTCCAGGCCCGTCTGAAGTTTGCCAGAGAGCACATGGATGATACAGCAGAGGATTGGGAGAATGTCATGTGGTCAGATGAAACCAAAGTAGAACTTTGTGGTATAAACTCAACTCGTCGTGTTTGGAGGAAGAAGAATACTGAGTTGCATCCCAAGAACACCATACCTACTGTGAAGCATGGGGGTGGAAACATCATGCTATGGGGCTGTTTTTCTGTCAAGGGGACAGGACGACTGATCCGTGTTAAGGACAGAATGAATGGGGCCATGTATCGTGAGATTTTGAGCCAAAACCTCCTTCCATCAGTGAGAACTTTGAAGATGAAACGAGGCTGGGTCTTCCAACATGACAATGATCCAAAACACACCGCCCGGGCAACAAAGGAGTGGCTCCGTAAGAAGCATTTGAAAGTCTTGGAGTGGCCTAGCCAGTCTCCAGACCTCAACCCCATAGAAAATCTGTGGCGGGAGTTGAAAGTCCGTGTTGCTCGGCGACAGCCCCAAAACATCACTGCTCTCGAGAAGATCTGCATGGAGGAATGGGCCAAAATACCAGCTACTGTGTGTGCAAACCTGGTAAAGACCTATAGTAAACGTTTGACCTCTGTTATTGCCAACAACGGTTATGTTACAAAGTATTGAGTTGTATTTTTGTTATTGACCAAATACTTATTTTCCACCCTGATTTACGAATAAATTCTTTACAAATCCTACCATGTGGATTCATGGATTTTTTTCTTCACATTCTGTCTCTCACAGTTGAAGTGCACCTCTGGTGCAAATTACTGACCTCTGTCATCATTTTAAGTGGGGGAACTTGCAGAATCGGTGGCTGACTAAATACTTTTTTGCCCCACTGTATATATATATATATATATATATATATATATATATATATATATGTATATATATATATATATATATATATATATATATATATAAAACACCCAGCACGCCCCTGCGGGCGGTTTATCCTTCAAGCTCGGGTCCTCTACCAGAGGCCTGGGAGTATATATATATATATATATATATATATATATATATATATATATATATATATATATATATATATATATATAGACGGAGCAATACTGGAGGAGCATATGGGAGAAGGATGCAACCCATAACGGCAATGCTCAGTGGCTAGAGGATCTGAGGGCAGACCACAGCGACCTCCCTGAACAGGGTCCAGTAACCATCACAGTGGCAGATATCCAAGAAAGGGTCTCCAGTATGAAGAGTTGGACAGCACCAGGGCCCGACATGGTTCACGCCTACTGGCTGAAGAAGCTGACTGCACTCCACGAGCGTCTGGCAGCACAAATGAACCAGCTGCTAGTTAACGAGAGACACCCGGAATGGCTAACCAAAGGCCGGACGGTCCTGATCCCCAAGGACCCCAAGCAGGGACCGGTCCCCTCCAACTACCGACCAATAACCTGCCTCAGTACTACATGGAAGCTCCTGTCAGGCATCATAGCGGCTAAGATGAACAGGCACATGGGTCAATACATGAGCGGGACACAGAAAGGAATTGGCAAGAATACCAGAGGCGCAAAACACCAGCTACTGGTAGACAGAACAATCAGCCGAGACTGCAAGACCAGACTGACCAACCTGTGCACTGCCTGGATTGATTACAAGAAGGCCTATGACTCAATGCCCCACAGCTGGATACTGGAATGCCTAGAATTGTACAAGATCAATTGGACCCTAAGAGCCTTCATCAGGAACTCAATGGGGATGTGGCGTACAACACTAGAGGCCAACTCCAAGCCCATAGCACAAGTCACCATCAAGTGCGGGATCTACCAAGGAGATGCTCTGTCCCCACTGCTGTTCTGCATAGGCCTGAACCCCCTCAGTGAGATCATTAACAAGACTGGCTACGGATACTGGCTACGGATACTGGCTACGGATACCGGCTACGGATACCGACTACGGAACGGAGCAGTTGTCAGCCACCTCCTGTACATGGATGACATCAAGCTGTATGCCAAGAGTGAACGAGACATCGATTCACTGATCCACACTACCAGGCTATACAGCAATGAAATTGGAATGTCGTTCGGACTGGAGAAGTGTAGTCGGATGGTAACAAAGAGAGGGAAGGTAGTCAGAACTGAGGGGATTGAACTACCAGAAGGCAACATTGCAGACATAGAGGACAGTTACAAGTACTTGGGGATCCCGCAGGCGAATGGGAACCATGAAGAGGCCGCTAGAAAAGCTGCAACCACCAAGTACCTGCAGAGGGTCAGGCAAGTCGTGAGGAGTCAGCTGAATGGTAAGAACAAGATCCGGGCCATCAACACCTGTGCCCTGCCCGTGATCAGGTACCCTGCTGGGGTAATAGGCTGGCCAAAGGAGGAGATAGAAGCCACTGACATAAAGACAAGAAAGCTCCTTACCATGCATGGAGGGTTTCACCCCAAGTCCAGCACCCTGAGGCTGTACGCTAAGCGGAAGGAAGGGGGCCGGGGACTGGTGAGTGTCAGCACCACAGTCCAGGATTAGACAACGAACATCCAAGAATATAATCATGGCAGCACAAGAATAATCATGGCAGCACAAGAACAAGCTCTGAGCACAAGATCCATAGAGGCTGGGGTCTATCACACCAGGCAAGACCCCAGGTGCAGGCTGTATAAAGATGCCCCAGAGACAATCCAGCACATAACAGCAGGGAGCAAGATGCTAGCAGGCAAGGCATACATGGAACGCCATAACCAATTGGCCGGCATAGTGTACAGGAACATCTGTGCAGAGTATAACCTGGAAGTCCCGAGGTCAAAATGGGAGATGCCCCCAAGGGTGGTGGAGAATGACCGAGCTAAGATCCTGTGGGACTTCCAGATACAGACGGACAAAATGGTGGTGGCTAACCAACCGGACATAGTGGTGGTAGACAAACAGAAGAAGACGGCCGTAGTGATCGATGTAGCGGTTCCGAATGACAGCAATATCAGGAAGAAGGAACACGAGAAGCTGGAGAAATACCAAGGGCTCAGAGGAGAGCTCGAGAGGATGTGGAGGGTGAAGGTAACGGTGGTCCCCATGGTAATCGGAGCACTAGGTGCGGTGACTCCCAAGCTAGGCGAGTGGCTCCAGCAGATCCCGGGAACAACATCGGAGATCTCTGTCCAGAAGAGCGCAGTCCTGGGAACAGCTAAGATACTGAACAGGACCCTCAAGCTCCCAGGCCTCTGGTAGAGGACCCGAGCTTGAAGGATAAACCACCCGCAGGGGCGTGCTGGGTGTTTTATATATATATATATATATATATATATACTACACGCCTTTGGAACCCAGGATCACAAGTTTGATTCCTGCCTGGGGCGTCTGTATCCAGTAAGAGTCCTAAGGCTAGACTCCTTATGCTAAGCGAGCCTACCGCAGACATGAGCGAGACAGATAAATATGAAGGCATGCCGGCTCGGACGTCGCCCGGATCAACAAGGTCCGCGTCAGGTGTTGAGGAACCAGGGCACCCTGACGAAAAGTGGGCTACTGGAACATGAAGGCATCGGTGGGCAAGAGATGAAAACAGGGCGTTGTTGGAATGCTACTACGCAAGTAACCCCGGCGGAAGGGGCTACATGAATAGGATGGCGGACCTATGGATTCTTCGATACCCAACATCCACAATGACGGCGAAACAGTGTTCCAACATTCGAAAAAAGGGACTGCTCTCACAGCTAGAGATTGACGAGGTACAACACAAATGCTACGGCAAGGAGGAGTCAGGACGCCAGGTCAGGGGGAAGATATCATCACCCCCACCCGAGATTGGGTACATAGCCCCAAGTGCGATAGGAGAAGGATCGTTGAGTGTGAGAGGAATTGACCTGAAAAATAGGATCATGGCCAAGCTTGAAACCTGGATCCCCCGTAGCCGGTTACCAAGATTACGTGAAGTACCCTCAGAAGGTCTGCTAGATGATGTTAATGCAGCAC
The DNA here is from genome assembly GCF_057382275.1 of Copadichromis virginalis. Lineage (NCBI taxonomy): Eukaryota > Metazoa > Chordata > Actinopteri > Cichliformes > Cichlidae > Copadichromis > Copadichromis virginalis. The sequence goes on along the minus strand of NW_028188589.1, from coordinate 4,519,302 downwards.
TACGGACAATACCTACAACCACCATTACTGACACTAACAAGCTGATCTACAATACGGCAGCAGTGATCACGGAGATGCTTGGCTACAAGTTGAACAGCCACAATGGGCAGTACCCTCCATGGAGAAGGCCTGGAACCGCACATTGCATTAATATTTCAACAATAAAAGAGTGCATACATACAAAGCTTTGTTAGAGGCTTTGACCACTGGTAGCAGCCTCAGAAGAGCCTCCTCTGAAGCAGAGTATTTCTTCAGGTCAAACACATCCAGATTGTTTTCAGATGACAGTAAAGTGAAGACCAGAGCTGACCACTGGGCAGGAGACAGTTTGTCTGTGGAGAGAATTCCTGATCTCAGGTACTGTTGGATCTCCTCCACTAGAGAACGGTCATTCAGTTCATTCAGACAGTGGAACAGATTGATGCTTTTCTCTGCAGACAGATGCTCACCGAGCTTCTTCTTGATATATTGGACTGTTTCCTGATTTGTCTGTGAGCTACTTCCTGTCTGTGTCAGCAGACCTTGTAGGTGAGTCCGATTGGTCTTCAGTGAAAGACCCAAAAGGAAGCGGAGGAATAAGTCCAGGTGACCATTTGGACTCCGTAAGGCCTTGTCCACTGCCCTCTGGTAGAAGTGTTTCTCTATAGATTCTTCTCTTCTTTGAGACATCTGGGGTGTAATGACTTGTTCTTCCAGCAGATTGAGTCCAGAGTTGATGAAGGTCAGATGGACATGAAGAGCAGCCAGAAACTCCTGAACACTCAGATGGATGAAGCAGAACACCTTGTCCTGGTACAGTCCTCTCTCCTCTTTAAAGATCTGTGTGAACACTCCTGAGTACACTGAGGCTGCTCTGATATCGATGCCACACTCTGTCAGGTCTGATTCATAGAAGATCAGGTTTCCTTTCTGCAGCTGATCAAAAGCCAGTTTTCCCAGCGACTCAATCATCTTCCTGCTCTCTGGACTCCAGTGTGGATCTGTCTCAGCTCCTCCGTCATACTTGACCTTCTTCACTTTGGCCTGAACCACCAGGAAGTGGATGTACATCTCAGTCAGGGTCTTGGGCAGCTGTCCTCCCTCTCTGGTTTCCAGCGCATCCTCTAGAACTGTAGCAGTGATCCAGCAGAAGACTGGGATGTGGCACATAATGTGGAGGCTTCGTGATATCTTAATGTGGGAGACGATCCTGTTGGCCTTCTTCTTATCTCGGAATCTTTTCCTAAAGTACTCCTCCTTTTGTGGGTCAGTGAACCCTCTAACCTCTGTCACCATGCCAACACAGTCAGGAGGGATCTGATTAGCTGCTGCAGGTCGTGTGGTTATCCAGAGGCGAGCAGAGGGAAGCAGTTTCCCCCTGATGATGTTTATCAGCAGCACATCCACTGAGGTCGACTTTCTAGGGTCAGTTAAGATTGTAGTTTTGTGGAAGTCCAGAGGAAGTCGACACTCATCCAGACCATCAAAGATGAACACAACCTGGAAGTCTTCAAAGCTGCAGATTCCTGCTTCTTTGATTTCAGTAAAGAAGTGATGAACAAGTCCCACCAAGCTGAACTTTTCCTCTTTCAGCACATTCAGCTCTCTGAAAGTGAATGGAAATATGAACTGGATGTCCTGGTTGGCTTTGTCTTCAGCCCAGTCCAGGCTGTATTTCTGTGTTAAGACTGTTTTCCCAATGCCAGCCACTCCCTTTGTCAGCACTGTTCTGATTGGTTCGTCTCTTCCAGGTGAGGCTTTAAAGATGTCTTCTTGTCTGATTGTTGTTTCTGCTCTGTCTGGTTTAGTGGATGCTGTTTCAATCTGTCTGACCTCATGTTCATCATTGACCTCTGCAGTCCCTCCCTCTGTGATGTAGAGCTCTGTGTAGATCTGATTCAGAAGGGTTGGGTTTCCTGCTTTAGCGATTCCCTCAAACACACACTGGAACTTCTTCTTCAGAGTAGATTTAAATTCAGGCTGACACCACTTGAAGTTTCTAGTGCAGGTACCTGAGTGACTCGAAAGACACACAAATGAAGGATTTATCAAGTTCACATATTTTGCATGCATTTTTGACTATTTTTAAGACATTGTTTTTGCAGTGTAAATATTTAAAGACTAATTCTCACTTCTCAGTAAACGCTCAGCAAACTTATTCTGCTTCATTCTCTTCAGGAAGTCCACTGTAATCATCACAAATGCTTCTCTGCTGCTCTTACTCTGTTCTTCATCCACACCCTGTAATACATCCTCATCCTCACATTGACTTTTAAAACACTGTAGCTCATCTGGACTCAGATCTGTCTGAATCTTCTTCAGCTCGTTTTTCACAAAAGAAATTATTTTGTCCTCCAGTATCTGCAACAGAATATTATATGAATGACCCAAAAAGCCTTTCTCACACAGGAGAGAAAAGAACAACATAGGATGAGGTATGTTTCTGAGAATCAGTTTAATTAGACGCAATATACACAATCCCTCAATGAAATTGAGAAGTGGGAAAAGGTAAAATCCACATTTCTTCATAATATTTTCCACATCTAATTTCCATCTAATTCTTTCTATTGCCCTTAAATCTAAATGTTGTCTCTAAAAGTTATTAGTCATGTTGTTCATAAGAACATGTATCACACAAACATACACAACTATAAGGATGCTCTATCTGCAGCTAAATCTTGAGATTATGGAACATTTATCAAATCTGGTGAAGCTAACAGTACAACTCTTTTCTCTACTATAGTGGGTCATCATCACCTTTATTTATAAAGCACTTTAAAACAGCCACAGCTGACACAACGTGCTGTACATTGGAGCCATATAATAAAATTACACAAGATATAAATAAAAGCCAAATAAAAGAAAAAGTAAAATAATTAATAAATAAGTATTTTCATTACAAGAGAAAAGTAAGTGTTGCTGAGGTTAAAAGCCAAAGAATAAAAGTGAAATTTAAGATGCAATTTAAAGTGGACAATTAAGGGGCCTCTCCAGGATTTAAGGATTTAAAAACAAACATAAGAATTTTTAAATGAACTCTAAAAGACACAGGCAGCCAGTGCAGTGAGGCGAGGACATAGGTTATATGCTCTCTTTTAGGAGTTCCTGTTAGGAATCGTGCAACCGCATTTTGAGCCAGCTGCAGACGTGAGAGCAACGAATGACTAACCCCCACATGATGTGCATTACAGTAGTCCGCACGGGAAGAAATAAAAGCATGGATCACTGTTTCAAAGTTCTGCCTAGAAAGAAAATATTTCACTCTTGCCAGTCCCCCTAAATCAGGGGTGGGCAATTCCAGGCCTCGAGGGCCAGTTTCCTGCAGGTTTTAGATCTCACCTTGGGTCAACACACCTGAATCACATGATTAGTTCGTTACTAGGCCTCTGGAGAGCTTCAGGACATGTTGAGGAGCTAATTTAGCCATTTAAAACAGCTGTGTTGGTTCAAGGACACATCTAAAACCTGCAGGGACACCGGCGCTCGAGGCCTGGAGTTGTCCACCCCTGCCCTAAATGATAAAAACTAGACTTCACTACTGCTCTGATTTGGTTGTCCAATTTAAAATCACTGTCCAACTTAAAACAAAGGTCAGTAACAACAGGCTTAAAATAAACTTCCAGGGGTCCAAAATCTACAAAGGAGGACTCACAGGGACCACTGGGTCCAAACACCAACCACTCTGTTTTCTTTTCATTAAAATTTTGAAAGTTTAGAGCCAACCAATCTTTAATGTGATCTAGGCATGTCATGAGAGGTTTTATGGAGATGCCACCCTTCTGCTTCAGTGGCAAATAAATTTGGCAGTAATCGACAAAACAGTGAAAAGAGATCCCATGCCTTCTAAGGATGGAACCCAGAGGCAATAAATACAGTAAAAACAGCAGTGGCCCTAAAACTGAGCCCTGTGGGATGCCGCATGACAGTGTAGCAGAAGATGATTCGGAACCGAGAAGGCAGACAGAGAAAGTTCTATCTGACAAATACGACTTAAACCATTTGAGCGTAGTGCCACCAATGCCTACTACATCACTTAATTGAGAAATTAGAATATTGTGGTCTATGGTATCAAAGGCAGATGGTACAGTATCAAAGACAAGAACAACATGGTTACCATAATTACATGCCAGAAGGATGTCATTAAAAACCCTTAAAAATGCAGATTCTGTGCTGTGAAGGGTTTTAAAACCTGACTGAAAAACCTCAAGGGTGCCATTATCATCTAAAAAATCTTTCAGTTGATTAAAAACAATTTTCTCTAAAACCTTGGAGACTAAAGGCAGCTTGGAAATAGGCCTATAGTTCGCTAAAATTGTGTGATCAAGGCCAGGTTTCTTAAGCAGTGGCTGTACTACTGCATGTTTGAAATTGGGAGGAACCACACCAGAAGACAGACTGCTGTTAATAATGTCAAGGACATACTGTCCTGTACTAGGAAAAATTTCTTTAAAGAATTGTGGAGGGAAAGGACCACGAGGGGAACCTGTGGGCTTAATATGGCGAACCACATCCTCTAAAGTGGAAAAGTCACGTCAAGTTCAAACTGAGTAAAAACAGCAGTGCGAGGGACCTAGACAGAGTCAGTAGTTGCAATAAGAGGTGGTGACAACCTTTTCATTAAAAACATTATTAAGTTAAAAGAAAATCATTACAAATATCAGGAGAAACTTCCAAACAGACACTCAATTAGTAGTATTGAAGATTAAGTATTAAGAACAGTGTCAATGGTCCTAAATAACACACATGGGTTATGACAGTTGGAAGAAATAATATTTGCAAAATATTCCCTTTTTGCCTCTTTAACAGTGTTCTGGTAGCGATGCCAGCAGTCTTTGGGAATTTAACATGATACATGCAGTTTATCTTTTTTCCACCTCCATTCTGCTCGACGACATTCCCTCTTAACAGCACGAGTATTCTCATAAATCAAGGTTTAGCCTTGGGCTACCTGGTTTTTAAGGGAGCCACAGAGTCCATGATTGTTTGACAGCAAGAATAAAACCAGAAATTAACCTTCTGTGTCAGAGGAGACAAAGTCAGAAGGAGCTGATTAAAAGCAGTAAAAAACTGCGCAGCAATGGAGGGGTTAATAACCTGACAGCGCGGAGCAGCAGTGCCAGATTTAACTGTAGTATGTGTAACACCAACGTTGAATAACACAGGCATATGATCTGAGAGTGCACAATCACAAATCTCCATCTTAGTGACAGGCAGACCATATGACAGAACAAGGTCCAGTGTATGTCCGTGCTCATGTGTAGGGCCAGGCACAGACTGTACCAGGCTAAAAGAGTCAATAAGGCTTAAAAAGTCCTTTACCAGTGGCTTATCAGGACAACATACATGTTTATTAAAATCTCCAACAATATGAAAACCATCATAGTTGGGCATAATCCCAGCTAAAAAAAAAATTAAATGAGTCATTTATGAAGTTCTTATTGTTGTTCAGGGGGCCATAGATGACAGCACAGAAAACCGGGTTTGTGCGACTCACCTCAAACGAGGTAATTTCGAAGCTGGAGAATGAAGACTGTAGAAAACACTGCTTATATTTGTAATCCGTTTTGTAAACAGTCGCTGTGCCTCCACCTCTGCCTGATGTTCGTGGCGAATTAAAATAGCAAAAATCCACAGGTAAAAGTTCAGATAGAGCACTGGACTCACCAACACTCAGCCAAGTCTCAGTCACACACAGAAAATCCAGATCACGGGAACTGAAAAAGTCCCGAAGAATAAAAGTTTTGTTTAATAAGCGATCTGGCGTTCACCAGGCCAATCCTAGCAGGAGCTGGAGCACCAGTTTCAGTAAGTCAAGAAACCCGACGGAGACATCTCAGGTTTTGATGATGTTGACGGCGGAGGTTTAGCATGGGAAGGCATGGGCAGACTTTTCAGAATGAGTACCACCTCATAAAATATATGGCTCTTAAAGTACCATCCTTATGACCGACATTAAAGCATAGTAATATAGGCCTATTTAACACCATATACGGTTTACATGAGACAATTTCATTTCTTATATGAATGTTATTTATTTTAACTGTCATAAACAGGATGGGACAAGTGATAATAATAACACCTGTACAACATTAAAACAGCAGTACACAGCTTCACTGTGCTAATCATAGCTTGCTGATGGAAGGAAGTTTTCACTCAAAATGTCACAACACATGGCTCCATTCATTGTTTGCTTTACATAGATCAGTCTTCCTGGTCCCTTTGAAGAAAAGCAGCCCGAAAGCATGATGTTTCCACCCCCATGCTTCACAGTAGGTATGGTGTTCTTTGGATGCAACTCAGCATTCTTTCTCCTCCAAACACAACAAGTATAATCTTTACCAAAAAATTCTATTTTGGTTTCATCTGACCATATGACATTTTCATAATCCTCTTCTGGATCATCCAAATGCTCTCTAGCAAACTTCACACGGGCCTGGACATGTACTGGCTTAAGCAGGGTGACACGTCTGGCACTGCGGAATTTGAGTTCCTGGCAGTGTAGTGTGTTACTGATGGAGGCCTTTGTTACTTTGGTCCCAGCTCTCTGCAGGTCATTCACAAGGTCTCCCCGTGTGATTCTGGGATTTTTGCTCACCATTTTTGTGATCATTTTGACCCCACAGCGTGAGATCTTGCGTCGAGGGAGATTATCGGTGGTCTTGAATGTCTTCCATTTTCTAATAATTGCTCTCACATTTGATTTCTTCACACCAAGCAGCTTACCTATTGCAAATTCCGTCTTCCCAGCCTGGTGCAGGTCTACAATTTTTTTTTCTGGTGTCCTTTGATAGCTCTTTGGCCTTGGCCATAGTGGAGTTTGTAGTGTGACTATTTAAGGTTGTGGACAGGTCTTTTATACTGATAACAAGTTCAAACATGTGCCTTTAATACAGGTAACGAGTGGAGGACAGAGGAGCCTCTGACACAAGAAGTTACAGGTCTGTGAGAGCTAGAAACCTTACTTGTTTGTAGGTGACCAAATACTTATTTTCCACCATAATTTGCAAATAAATTCTTTAAAAATCAGACAATGTGATTTTCTGGATTTTCTTTTCTCATTTTCAGAAGAAATTTTAAGTGTGCCTATGCCTCCGCTAATCAGTGTAGTTTGCCATTCAAACGGCTACAGAGAGCAAAACTCAGCAGAGCAGCCATTCTCCACCATGAATTATGGTTAAACCAAACACCACTCGCGCCTCACAGATGAAGGCTTACAGTTTTGTGTAAAGATGAGGTGACTTCGTACAGCCCCGATTTGCAGACGCTGTGCGCAGAGGTTCATAAGCAGACCCGGCAATGTTTGCATGAACACGCTTTGAAGCATTACGTTATGGACCACTTTTCACACATAGTTGCTGTACCCACACAGCCGGCTGTAGCTTTTCATCTTACAGCCCGACACATACCCAAAAAAACAAAAAACAAACAAACAAAAAAAAAACAGAAGAGAGAACACAGACTTTACGCCTGAGAGGCGTGATTGCAGATGCCGCTGAGGTGGGTCCACCTCCCCTGCAGCGGCACTGCAGACCACGCCCTGCCACACACATCAAACACGTAAAATAAATATTTATGCACTTTTGCATTCACTTTTTGTTTTTTGTTATTTTTACACAGTGTTCTGAATAAATCCAGCTTTGTGTCTTCTTCCATTCTACCTGAAGTACGGGACAAACTGTGTTCCTTTTCAGCTCAATACGAAACGTGTAATATTTTCTCTGAATGCGGGACGATTCCGTTTGCACGGGGCGGTTGGCAACCCAATAACTAACCTTATGAATACAATAAAGTTCACCATCAGTAACACAGCACCCACCCAGCTGTACGACTTATTGGTCGTGTCCAAATTCATGGGCTGCATCCTCCTGAGGCCGCATTTGTAGACTGATTACGTCACAGCAACGCGCCGAAGGCAGTTCAAATTCGTAGACTGCTCCGAATGCAGCCGACAAATGCGTCCTCCTTTTCCCCGAATTTGAAGGATGGGTTGGGTGTGTCCTTCGTGGCCCACCATATCCCAGAACTCATAGAGCGGCCCAGCCAAATCAGAATCAGAGAGGGTTTTATTGCCAAATGTTGGGCAGGTTTACAACATTAGGAAATTGCTGCGGTGCTTCAGTGCAAACATACTGTCATAAATTACGCTTAAATAGACATGAAAATAAGAATAAGAATTAAATGTTAAAATTTAAAAGTGCTAAATAGATAGGTATATACATGAGTGCAGGTGGTGATCAGTGCCAAACATGGAATGATGCAGTGAACACAGCGTAGGGTCATGTGTTAGGGGTGGGAACAGTCATAAGGTTATTGTTGATGTGTCCAACAGCAGAGGGGAAGAAACTGTTCTTATGGCGAGAGGTTCTGGTGCGAATGGACCGGAGCCTCCTGCCTCCAGTTTCAAACTCCAGTTTCCAGCAATGGCGGCTGCTACTAAGTTTTAAAATTACTCTTACTAATCTTTCTGGGTCACAAAATAAACTTTTAACATATTTATTTTCAGGCGAGAAAGTAGCTGTGTAAACATCAAATATCTGCTCGGTTTATCAAGATATCGCATATTTGCCAAAGTGCTTCGACGTTTTCGGAGACGTCTGCTACCCACCAGCTTGACAGCTAGCCGGGAGCTCGAGGGTTACTGATGCGGCCGAGAACGGCACAACTCCCGGCACATCATTTTCAGATCATCGCGGACTTTCGCTACTCGGGTTAAATGTAATATATAATTCACTTAGACAACCTACAAATGTTATTGTTGGGCTTTTTTCAGTGTTTTGTTTGTTCGTGAGTAAATCGGTTTGGCTGAGATTAAAGTTATTAGATTAGATAAAATAAAACTTTATTAATCCCCCTCCTCCTTGGTTTTTACACAGCTGACTAAACGTCAAACAGAAACCTGATTAAACATAAGTATGAGACAGTCGAGAATTTATGCCAGTGTCCTGTTATATTTTAGATAGCAAGGAGCAGACGGCTGAGTTTATTAAAGTCCACCGAGACAGCGGCGACGCTAATCTGAAGGCTAGACCGTCCAATTTCACGGCCGTTTACTTCCGGCCTACCCGACCTCCTCAGGAGGATGCAGCCCATGAATTTGGACACGACCAGTTTAACTGATTGTAAAAAGTCAGCACAACGAAAATATACATAACATCTTACCTGACATTCAGTTCACCGGACACTCGTACCGGCGGCGTGAGGGTGAGGGTGAGGGGGGTGAAACCAGACAGAGAACCGCTCTCGGTGTAAGCCAGGGCCAGTCGCTTGGCAGCCGCCTCGCATCTCTCTTTTTCCCCATCTCCTTTCTGTCATACACCGCTGCCCTCCGTTGTAGCTCCGCGTTAGCCACCACCAAAAAACCGAGTTATTTTTTCCACATCGAACAGCATCTGGACAATCCACCACCTTTCACTGTTTTTACCGTTACTAAAATGAATCACCAGCCCATATAAATGAAAAATAAATCCAGCAGCCAACCAAGAGTCATAAAGAAAGACTAGGGGGTGGAACGAGAGCGTGAGCCGGCCTATGTGTGAGCCAGCCCGGCCTGGGTGTCACACAAGCCGCGCTAGCCAGCTAGCCGGCTAGCCGGCTAGCTGCCATGCGGCGCTAGCAGTAACATCGTGAGAGATATGGGACTTCTTGATAAAATATGGGACTCCTTGATAAAACGAGCAGATATTTGACGTTTACACACCTACATTCTCGCCTGAAAACCGGTCGATCAGCGGCCGCCTCGCATTTTCTTTCCCCACATACGAGGGGAAAGAGACACATACCGGTGGCTAGCTAGCTCCGCGTTAGCCACCACCAAACAACTCAGTTAGTTTTTCCTCATCGACCAGCATCATCGGCCCATATAAACGAAAAATAAGTCCAGCTAAGACAAAGACTGTTTGCGGAGCGACCGGGGATGAAAGGAGTTAGAGACGCCAAGTCTGGGTGCTTTTGAGTGAAGCGGCGCTAGCCGGCTAGCTAGCCAACATCGTGAAAAATCTGTTGCCAATATGGGATGTTTTGACAAAACGAGCAAATATTTGACGTTTACACACCTACATTCTCGCCTGAAAATATCTTAAAAGTTTACTTTGTGACCTAGAAACACGAATAAGAGGAATATAGTAAACCAAGTGGCAGCCGCCATTGTTTGACTGGGTAGAGGCGTGCTATGAATTGTGGGATATGCAGTTTCCCACCAAGCATAAACCCTTGCCGTTACCGTAACTATTCAATGCTTCGCGCAACCTTAAGAATTCCAATGGTTCCTGAAAGCACTGACGCTGTGCGCGCTGTTGATATTGTCGTCATTATGGTAATCCAAATACGGGGACATACCACTAGAGTGAGCCAACACACCACAAATTAAGTTTGTGGTGTGTTGGCTCTAAGTTAAGTTTCACTTTGCTAAGTTTCACTTTGCTTGCCATTCATTTCAATGGGCAAAAACTTGCATTAAAATATTCATATTTAAAAAACTATAGAAGTAATAAACACCAAAAATCATAGCAACTCATTCCAGCTCCAGCCGCACAAAATGATATAACATATGTGAACCTTGTCTCAAAACTGTGGGGCGAGTTACGGTCCAAAATTTCAGGCGGAAAAAGGAAAATAATAATAACAATAATAACTAGAAAGATTTGCATTTCCTGCGAAAATGCAGTGTGGATGCTTTAAAGCTGAAGCTGTATGCAAAAAGTAGCTGAAAAAGCTGAAAAGTTGCAGAAATTGTAAAAACTTTGCAGAAGCAAAGGAACTTTGCTAAAATGGAATAACTTAGCAGAACTGCAATATCTTAGAGGAAACATAATACTTGGCAGAAATACAATAGCATAGCAGAACTTAGCAGAAATATTGTAACTTACCAGAAACATGATAACTTCTCAAAAATACAAGAATTTAGGAGAAATAGTATAAGATAACAGAAAGAATATATTTAGACAAAAATACTTAAGCATTACAGAAACACTATGATTTAGAAAAATAGTACAACAGAGCAGAAATACTGTGATTTACCAGAGACACTGTGATGAACTATGAATATTGTAATTTTAAATCAATACTATGTTTTAGCACAAATACTATAATTTGACAGAAATACTATATTTAGCACAAATCTTATAAAATAGCAGAAATAGTATGATTTAGCACAATAGTAATAACTTAAACAGAAAAATTGGAAAAGCAAAATGGACAGCTGAAAAAATGCTGAACATGCTAAGGGTCCCTCAAATATACTTGTTAAATGAAAAAAATTGGCAAAAAAAATATAACAGCCACACAATCACAAATATGGACACATATGGAAACACACATGCACAGAGAGAGACACACACAAGATCCAATTCAGTCAACCAGTCTAAATATATTGAATTTGAATCTTACAATGAGATCATCCCATAAAAAGGCTTCCTCTCTCTCTCTCTCTCTCTCTCTCTCTCACTCACACACACACACACACACACACACACACACACACACACACACACACACACACACACACACACACACACACAGAGAAGTAAGTTTCTAGCTCAGTCAAGCAGCCTTGGAGCTGCTGAATTTGAATCCACCAATCAGAGAGCCTGTGCACTTTTTCCCGCCAAAACAGGTGCACGCAGCACAGAGAGACACAGGATTTTTGCAGTCTATTTCTCATAATGACGACTCCCCTCAAATAAATGACCATAATTTCCTAACCGTAGGGGCTAGAACGGTCATTCTTACACCGTTTTGTTCAGAAGAGATGGGGGAATCTTAAAGTGTTGACAATTTATCATTAAAATATGAATTATTAAAGATAATTGACTTCTAATGCACCATAACTGAGTAGAGCAAAGCAAAAACTGCCTTGACTTGCCCTCAAACAACGCTTTCTAACTCTAAATCTATTTGGAGTATCAATATCATTCTTTCACCGTAAGAGACAGCAGGCTTTGGTGAACAATCATGGAAATTTTCAGGTCTCTGTGGAAATCCATTAAAAAGATATGACGAGAGAAAAAAGTGGTTCATTTCCAGAGTTTGAAATCTGAAGAAATCTGAGCGAAGGACGAAGTTCCTACCCTCAAACAAGTCTAACTCATTTCAGAACGGTAATAGGTGAGAAAATAATTCTTGAATTGTGAGCGTCAGGAGTGTCTGAAGATATACTGGGACAAGCCTTATGTCTTAACTTTGCTTCGTTAAGGAGATATGACGATTCGAATATGCCTCTCATTACAGAAATCAAGCAGTGATTTTGAACAAGCTCTCCATTGACTTTCTATGGAGAGTTTTGCGACTTTGTGTTGGTCTGAGGAGATTTGCCAAAATTCTATAAATCCCACAACAATGATAGTGACATTTTCGGAAACCCATCAAAAATACCTACGTTTTGATGTATAATTTGTGGAAGTTGAGTGAAGATTGAGCAAGTAGCAAGAAGTTGTTCGGACATGAAGAGAAGACTGCAAAACCTTCAGTGGTACACTGGAAGCCAAGTGCACAGCAACCATAACAACGCATGTATTTTGTGAAAAATCACAATTTTGCAACTGAAAACTTTAAGAGGCATAAAGGTAAAACGGTAAAAGATTTGAAAAAGCTGAATCATACCTGAATAGCCCAATAATTTGAGAACATTTTAAAGTTTGAATGGTTGTTCTACGTGAAAATATGAGGAAGTAGTTAAGTTTCAGAAACAAGCAAATTTTAGCAGAATTGCAGAAGTTTCCCATTCATTTCAATGGGACAAATTAAGCTTAATATTTTAAAAAGTATAATAGTGAAAAATACCAAAAGACAAAGCAGGAATTAGCAGAAATAGCAGAATATTTTAAAATTTGAACGGTGAAAATCGGCTGAAAATTGTGGAAGTAGTTAAGTGCCAAAAAGTGTACGGAAGTCCCAAGAGGAACTCAATAGTGTGGATGCTTAAAGCATCCACACAATAATAATAACTAGAAAAATTTGCATTTCCTGCGAAAATGCAGTGTGGATGTTCTCACCTGCATTTGAATAAAGCACCAAACCCACACTTTAAGCTTAAATTTCAAAACTTACATTTAACTACTGATTTTATCTACTGTTCTGATTTTATCTGTTTTGATTTTATATACTGTTGTTTGTTTGTTTGTTTGTTAATTAGTTAGTTAGTTTATTTGCTTGTTTTAATCAATTTTAAATCATGCTTTTTATTTGTTCTTGTTTCTAATGTCTCTGTAAAGCACTTTGAATCACATTGTTGTTGAATTGTGCTATACAAATAAACTTGCCTTGCCTTGCCTTAAAGCTGAAGCTGTATGCAAAAAGTAGCTGAAAAAGCTGAAAAGTTGCAGAAATTGCAGTAAAAACTTTGCAGAAGCAAAAGAAGTTTGCTAAAATGGAATAACTTAGCAGAACTGCAATATCTTAGAGGAAACATAATACTTGGCAGAAATACAATAGCATAGCAGAATTTAGCAGAAATATTGTAACTTACCAGAAACATGATAACTTCTCAAAAATACAAGAATTTAGGAAAATAGTATAAGATAACAGAAAGAATATATTTAGCCAAAAATACTTAAACATTACAGAAACACTATGATTTAGAAAAATAGTACAACAGAGCAGAAATATTATGATTTACCAGAGACACTGTGATGAACTATGAATATTGTAATTTTAAATTAAGACTGTTTTAGCACAAATATTATAATTTGGCAGAAATACTACATTTAGCAGAAATACTATATTAAGCACAAATCTTATAAAAAGCAGAAATACTATATTAAGCACAAATCCTATAAAGCAGAAATAGTATATTAAGCACAAATCTTATAAAATAGCAGAAATAGTATGATTTAGCACAATAGTAATAAGTTAAACAGAAAAATTGGAAAAGCAAAATGGACAGCTGAAAAAATGCTGAACATGCTGAGGTTCCCTCAAATATACTTGTTAAATGACAAAAATCTGAAAAAAATTTATGACAGCCACACAATTACAAATATGTACACATGAGGAAACACACATGCACAGAGACACACACACACAAGATCCAATTCAGTCAACCAGTCTAAATATATTGAATTTGAATCTTACAATGAGATCATCCCATTAAAAGGCTTTCTCTCTCTCTCTCTCTCTCTCTCTCTCTCTCTCACTCACACACACACACACACACACACACACACACACACACACACACACGCACACACAAACACACAGAGGGAAAGAGCTGCTGAATTTGAATCCACCAATCAGAGTGGCTGTGTACTTTTTCCCGCCAAAACAGGTGCTTCTGTTTACACACGCAGCACAGAGAGACACAGGATTATTGCAGTCTATTTCTCATAGTGAGGACTCCCCTCAAACAAATGACCATAATTTCCTAACTGTAGGGGCTAGAGCGGTCATTCTTACACCGTTTTGTTCAGAAGTGATTGGGGAATCTTCAAGTGTTGACAATTTATCATTAAAATATGAATTTTTAGAGATATATGACGTAGATGACTTATTGACTTAGAAGCCACGAATTCCCCAATATGCAAATTTGAATGGCTGAGGCCACATATATGATTGGCTGGCTGGGAAGCCGTGCAGGCCCTGATTTGTGGATTTGAATTCCTCAGCCCTCAGATATGATTGGCTGGCTTAGAAGCCATGAAGGCCCCAATATGCAAATTTGAATGTGTTAAGTCTAATTGTTGAATGTTGCCATTGTGTTTCTTAAATTTGTACAGTCTTAGTTTAAGCAGTAGGATCAAAGCCATTCCTTTGATTCTGATCACCTCTCCAGCCACTCTGTGCTGGGGGAGGTTTTATTGTAGATACATCCTATCTGAAAGATCTGTTTCTTTTGATGTAAGCTTCCTGGGTTTATGACCCTTTGGTCAGCAGGAGGTCTCACACACACACACACACACACACACACACACACACACACACACACACACACACACACTCAGTGTATACATTTACATACAGTGCCTTGTCTTTGTAACCAAAGGGGGGTTGCAAGGGGAGGTGCTTTGTAAACTATTGTTTGAAGTTTGTCAATAAAAGGCAGCGAGAGGAGGCCACCATTTTGGGGTTCTTTGTCGTGCTGGACACAGACGAGGCCTCCCTTGTGCAAGTAATGGATCGATCGACTGTCTTGTTTTCTTCATGATGAATAAGTCTCTAGAATTAGCGGGGTTTGTGGAAACACAGACCCAACATAATGCCTCAGGACACATATATGATTGGCTGGGAAGCCGTGCAGGCCCTGATTTGAAAATTTGAATTTCTCAGTCCTCACAGAGGATTGGCTGCCTGGGGACCTGGCAGAAATATATAGAAATACTATGATTAAGCATAAATACTACATTTAGTAGAAATACTATGTTTTAGCACAAATACTATAAAAAGCAGAAATACTATAATTTAGCAGAAATACTATATTAAGCACAAATCCTATAAAAAGCAGAAATACTATATCAGGCACAAATCCTATAAAAAGCAGAAATAGTATGATTAAGCATAAATACTACATTTAGTAGAAATATTATGTTTTAGCACAAATCCTATAAAAAGCAGAAATACTGTACTGTGATTTAGTAGAAAAACTATAATTAATCAGAAATACTATATTTTGCACAAATCTTATAAAATAGTAGAAATACTATGATTTAGCAGAATAGTAATAACTTACAAAATTACAAATATGGAGGCATATTGAAACACAAATGCACAGAGGGACACACAAACACAGGCTCTAATCCAGTCAACCAGTCTAACTATATTCAATTTAAATCCTACAATGACATGCTGCCAAATAAGGGCAGGGTCCTCTCTCTCCCACTAAACACACACACACACACACACACACACACACACACACACACACACACACACACACACACACACACACACAGAGGGAGAGAGCTGCCGAATTTAAATCCACCAATCAGAGTAGCTGTTTACGTTTTCCCGCCAAAACAGGTGCATCTTTTTACACACGCAGCACAGAGAGGCACAGGATTATTGCAGCCTATTTCTCATAGTGACGACTCCCCTCAAACAAATGACCATAATTTCCTAACCGTAGGGGCTAGAGCGGTCATTCTTACACCGTTTTGTTCAGAAGAGATGGGGGAATCTTCCAGTGTTAACAATTTATCATTAAAATATGAATTATTAAAGATATTTGACTTGTAATGCACCATAACTGAGTAGAGCGAAGCAAAAACTGCCTTGACTTGCCCTCAAACAATGCTTTCTAACTCAAAATCTATTTGGAGTATCGATATCATTCTTTCACCGTAAGAGACAGCAGGCTTTGGTGAACAATCATGGAAATTTTCAGGTCTCTGTGGAAATCCAACAAAAAGTTATGAGGAGAGAAAAAAGTGGTTCATTTCCAGAGTTTGAAATCTGAAGAAATCTGAGCGAGGGACAAATTTCCTACCCTCAAACAAACATAATTCATGGCCAAATGGTAATAGGTGAGAAAACAATTCTTGAATTGTGAGCGTCAGGAGTGTCTGAAGATATACCAGGACAAGCCTCATGTCTTAACTTTGCTTCGTTAAGGAGATATGACGATTCGAATATGCCTCTCATTACAGAAATCCAGCGATGATTTTGAACAAACTCTCCATTGACTTTGTATGGAGAGTTTTCTGACCTTGTGTTGGTCTGAGGAGATTTGCCAAAATTCTATAAATCCCACAACAATGATAGTGACATTTTCTGAAAGCCAGCAAAAATACCTACGTTTTGATGTATAATTTGTGGAAGTTGAGTGAAAATTGAGCAAGTAGCAAGAAGTTGTTCGGACATGAAGTGAAAATTGCAAAACCTTCAGTGACACACTGGAAGCCAAGAGCATAGCAACCATAACAACGCATGTATTTTGTGAAAAATCACAATTGTGCAACTCAAAACTTTAAGAGGCATAAAAGTAAAATGGTAAAACATTTGAAAAAGCTGAATCATACATGAATAGCCCAATAATTTGTGAACATTTTAAAGTTTGAATGGTTGTTCTAGGTGAAAGTATGAGGAAGTAGTTAAGTTTCAAAAACAAGCAAAATTTAGCAGAATTTTGGAAGTTTCCCATTCATTTCAATGGGACAAATTAAAGGAAAAAAGCTTAATATTTGAAAAAGTATAATAGCAAAAAAATAGCAATAGTCATAGCGATCATTAGCAGAAATAGCAGAATAGATTAAAATTTGAACGGTGAAAATCGGCTGAAAATTGTGGAAGTAGTTAAGTGCCAAAAAGTGTACGGAAGCAACTGGAACTAGAAAAATTTGCATTTCCTGCGAAAATGCAGTGTGGATGCTTTAAAGCTGAAGCTGTATGCAAAAAGTAGCTGAAAAAGCTGAAAAGTTGCAGAAATTGTAAAAACTTTGCAGAAGCAAAGGAACTTTGCTAAAATGGAATAACTTAGCAGAACTGCAATATCTTAGAGGAAACATAATACTTGGCAGAAATACAATAGCATAGCAGAACTTAGCAGAAATATTGTAACTTACCAGAAACATAACTTCTCAAAAATACAAGAATTTAGGAGAAATAGTATAAGATAACAGAAAGAATATATTTAGACAAAAATACTTAAGCATTACAGAAACACTATGATTTAGAAAAATAGTACAACATAGCAGAAATACTGTGATTTACCAGAGACACTGTGATGAACTATGAATATTGTAATTTTAAATTAAGACTATGTTTTAGCACAAATATTATAATTTGGCAGAAATACTATGATACAGCACAAATACTCTGGTTTAGCACAAATATTATAACATAGCAGAAATACAATTATATAGCAGAAATGCTATATTTAGAAAGAAAAATATAATATAGTAGAAATAGTATGATTGAGCAGAAATACTACAATATGGCATAATAACAATGATTTAGCAGAAATACTATGATTGAGCAGAAGTACTAAGATGTAGTAAAAGTACTTTGATTTAACAGAAATACAATTATGGAGGAGTAATACTTTAAAATGGGAGAAATATTGATACACACACACACATACACAGAGCCTAAAGGTAAGAGTATTTGTGCCATGGAGTGTTAAGAATGTGAGGTCCATATTAGAAAAGCTGGTAAAATCATAAAAGTTTGCAGAATTGTAATAAATGATGAATATGAATTACTGGTCTGTGACAGTGTATTAATTTGTAGGGAAAAAAACATGTTGACCAAGGTGGAATCGAACCCACGATCTTTGGCTTGCAGACCCGTGTCATTACCAACTGCGCCACTGGGAAAGAGAGGAGCCGTTTTGAAAAACAGGGTGATGAGCAGTCAGAATTAGATCCCGGTGAGAGGCGAAAAACGCCGTTTTTTGGAGTTACAAAACGTTGTGTAACTCAAAAACTAGGTGGACTAGAGGCATAATTCTTGTACTGGGTGAATCAGCGGACTTTGGTGTACTTTGACTGCGATTTTCATTGCTCTTTGTACAACCGTCGCTGAGATATGACGAGAGAGGAAACGGAAGACCTCAGACATGATTGGCTGGCTGGGAAGCCGTGCAGGCCCTGATATGTGATATGTGTCTGAGTCCGCACAGAGGATTGGCTGCCTGGCAGAAATATATAGAAATAGTATGATTAAGCATAAATACTACATTTAGCAGAAATAGTATATTAAGCACAAATCCTATAAAAAGCAGAAATACTATATTAAGCACAAATCCTATTAAAAGCAGAAATAGTATATTAAGCACAAATCTTATAAAATAGCAGAAATAGTATGATTTAGCACAATAGTAATAAGTTAAACAGAAAAATTGGAAAAGCAAAATGGACAGCTGAAGAAATGCTGAACATGCTGAGGGTCCCTCAAATATACTTGTTAAATGAAAAAAATCAGCAAAAAAATCTATAACAGCTACACAATCAGAAATATGTACACATAAGGAAACACACATGCACAGAGAGACACACACACAAGATCCAATTCAGTCAACCAGTCTAAATATATTGAATTTGAATCTGAGAATGAGATCATCCCATTAAAAGGCCTTCTCTCTCTCTCTCTCTCTCTCTTTCTCTCTCTCTCTCTCTCTCTCTCTGTCACACACACACACACACACACACACACACTGCTGAATTTGAATCCACCAATCAGAGAGCCTGTGCACTTTTTCCCGCCAAAACAGGTGCATCTATTTACACACGCAGCACAGAGAGACACAGGATTATCCGGTTGTTCAGTCTGACGTCACTAGCCGTGTCTGGGTCTAAACTCCGCTGCAGGTCCATATATCAAACGATCACTATGGCATTACTGTGAGTTGAAAAACTGTCTAAAGTCTTTCATCTTTAATAAAATGATCAGTGTTCTGCTCTACCAGGTGTAACAATTGAGTTTAACATCCAGGCATCCATGAAAACAGAATTTATGACATTTAACGGAGTTAGAAGTTAGCAGGGAGTTAGCTCGCTAGCTTCTATCTAAATACAATATAGCATGTCCTGACTGCGGGGTTTTGGAAACAAATTAAAACGTACAGCTCTGTTATCACTTCCAACATAAATGAAGACAGAAAGCTAAACAGCAGTGACGTTTGTAGGGTTACTGAAGTTTGGCTAGCTGGTATATAATGATGTGCTACGTGACCGCTAGCGACACAGCTATGTTAGCATAATATAAACAAGCTAACTTTTTTTCCACTTGATAAAAGTTACCGTGAGTGTTCTCGGTGGTCAGGAACAAATGTAATTGCATGGCAGGATGCTGTAAACGGACCAAACTTCAGCCAAGAGAACAACTGAGATAATCCATCCACAATACGAGGTTAGTCATTCATATACTGCTGCATGGGCTGGGCTGTAGTTACATCCTAAGGTTTTAAAAACTGAGCTTAAATAAATGATTAGCGGTAATAAAAGCCGAGGGAGGTCAACAGTGATCGCTGACTGTTTTAGGAGCTTTTTGAGATCAAATAGAAGAAAATACATAACATTAAACATGTTAACAACACAAATGCCATATTAAACGCAGACTACTTTAGACCCGGAAGTAGGATTCGTCGCGTCATCACTGAACAACCGGATTGCAGTCTATTTCTCATAATGACGACTCCCCTCAAACAAATGACCATAATTTCCTAACCGTAGGGGCTAGAGCGGTCATTCTTACACCGTTTTGTTCAGAAGAGATGGGGGAATCTTCAAGTGTTGACAATTTATCATTAAAATATGAATTTTTAGAGATATATGACATGGATGACTTGTTGACTTAGAAGCCACGAATTCCCCAATATGCAAATTTGAATGCCTCAGACCACATATATGATTGGCTGGCTGGGAAGCCGTGCAGGCCCTGATTTGTGGATTTGAATTCCTCAGCCCTCAGATATGATTGGCTGGCTTAGAAGCCATGAAGGCCCCAATATGCAAATTTGAATGCCTCAGGACACATATATGATTGGCTGGGAAGCCGTGCAGGCCCTGATTTGAAAATTTGAATGTCTCAGTCCTCACAGAGGATTGGCTGCCTGGGGACCTGGCAGAAATATATAGAAATACTATGATTAAGCATAAATACTACATTTAGTAGAAATACTATGTTTTAGCACAAATACTATAAAAAGCAGAAATACTATAATTTAGCAGAAATACTACATTAAGCACAAATCCTATAAAAAGCAGAAATAGTATGATTAAGCATAAACACTACATTTAGTAGAAATACTATGTTTTAGCAAAAATCCTATAAAAAGCAGAAATACTATATTAGGCACAAATCCTATAAAAAGCAGAAATAGTATGATTAAGCATAAATACTACATTTAGTAGAAATACTATGTTTTAGCACAAATAGTATAAAAAGCATAAATACTGTAATTTAGCAGAAATACTATATTAGGCACAAATTCTATGAAAAGCAGAAATAGTATGATTAAGCATAAATACTACATTTAGTAGAAATACTATGTTTTAGCACAAATCCTATAAAAAGCAGAAATACTGTACTATGATTTAGTAGAAAAACTATAAATAATCAGAAATACTATATTTGGCAGAAATACTATATTTTGCACAAATCTTATAAAATAGCAGAAATAGTATGATTTAGCACAATAGTAATAAGTTAAACAGAAAAATTGGAAAAGCAAAATGGACAGCTGAAAAAATGCTGAACATGCTGAGGGTCCCTCAAGAAGTTGTTCGGACATGAAGAGAAGACTGCAAAACCTTCAGTGGCGCACTGGAAGCCA
Source organism: Copadichromis virginalis (assembly GCF_057382275.1). Classification (NCBI taxonomy): domain Eukaryota; kingdom Metazoa; phylum Chordata; class Actinopteri; order Cichliformes; family Cichlidae; genus Copadichromis; species Copadichromis virginalis. The sequence goes on along the minus strand of NW_028188589.1, from coordinate 4,498,121 downwards.
AGTGCATAGCAACCATAACAACGCATGTATTTTGTGAAAAATCACAATTTTGCAACTGAAAACTTTAAGAGGCATAAAGGTAAAACGGTAAAAGATTTGAAAAAGCTGAATCATACCTGAATAGCCCAATAATTTGAGAACATTTTAAAGTTTGAATGGTTGTTCTACGTGAAAATATGAGGAAGTAGTTAAGTTTCAGAAACAAGCAAATTTTAGCAGAATTGCAGAAGTTTCCCATTCATTTCAATGGGACAAATTAAGCTTAATATTTTAAAAAGTATAATAGTGAAAAATACCAAAAGACATAGCAGGAATTAGCAGAAATAGCAGAATATTTTAAAATTTGAACGGTGAAAATCGGCTGAAAATTGTGGAAGTAGTTAAGTGCCAAAAAGTGTATGGAAGTCCCAAGAGGAACTCAATAGTGTGGATGCTTAAAGCATCCACACAATAATAAAGTATAAAGAATAAAGAGAAACAGGAACTCAATAGTGTGGATGCTTAAAGCATCCACACAATAAAGAATAAAGAGAAACAGGAACTCAATAGTGTGGATGCTTAAAGCATCCACACAATAATAAATAATAATAAATCCAAATCCAAGCAATAGTAATAAGTGTGCCTTTTGGCATAGGCAAACTTAATTAAAGGCCTTCCTCATCTTTTTAAGTGGGAGAATTTGCACAATTGGTGCTGATTAAATACTTTTTTGCCCCACTGTAGGTGTTTCTCTTGATAGTGCCCTAAACTTTGAAATACTTAACAACAATATTAGTTGGTCATCATATTTCCAGCTAATAATATTAGTTATCATCAGTGTTGGGTAAGTTACTTTAAATTAGTAACTTAGTTACATTACTAGTTCTATCAAAAGTAACTCAGTTACTTCAAGTTACTCCTTACTTTCAGAGTAACTACTTACTAGGGAAAGTAACTTTGGTTTTACTCAGAATTCTCTTGTTAATGTGTTGCTTCCGTAACTGGATACCCAGCAAGATTTCCAGTCTTCTAGCTTGCTTACTTGCCACAAGTGCACTGTGCCACCTACCAATAGAAAGGAAAAAATAATGTGCACATTTCCACGAGATAAATCCCACGCCTGATTCTATCCTAGCCTGCTTTTTACATCCAACACAAAAACTGCAGTCGTGGTACTTTCTATTGTACTCAGAACTTGGAAATTCTTCCTTCTGAATAGGAAGATGTAGGTAACACCAGACTGCAGATGAGCTGCATACAGGGCTGGACTGGGACAAAAAAATCATCCCGGACATTTTGACTAGAGACCGGCCCACCATAATAGGAAAAATCATAAAGCCTTTGAATGAAAACAACCACTGTTGTGACAGTGATGTACACTGTTCTGATGGTCTATATGTATCAATCTATCAACTGTTTGTTGCAAGACTCAGATAATTATTTTTTTAAAAGTGAGACATTTTAAATGAGACTAAGAAAGTATTTCCTTGTGCCCCCCTTTCCCTTTTAATGCCCTACATGGACCCCTGGCAACACTTTGCTAGACCCGCCCCTGCACAGTTACCAGCTGTCAGCTACCTAAAAAAGGATCCTGGTGTTATTTGTCTCTCAGAAACAGTTCATAACTTCCCTGCAACTCATTCATGTTAACTAAAAGGTAAACCTGTTTCTCCATCACCTGCTCAGCTCTGATGATTCAGTAAGAACATCTCCTGGTTTCATCTTCATGTTTCCCTCTCACCACATATCCAAACCGACATCATGACCAGCAGGTTTACAGCTGTGGCTCCAGCAAACATCAGCTGATACTAGAAATTAATATTAAATAAATTCTAACAACAGCTGATCAAGCTTAAACGTGCTGCTGTTGTTTAGCGCGACATCCGCTGGTTTCCTCTTTCTGGCGCAAAGTGGGCGATAAACAAACAAGAGAGAAAAGCCGATCAGCTGATCATTGATCAGTTTCATGATTGAAGTAGAAACAGGAGAGGGAGGGTGAGAGGATGAGAGAAGAAGAGGCAGCTGTGCATCGTAAACACAGAATAACTCCAGCTTTGTGTCTTTTTCATTGTAGCTGAAGTCCGGGACAAACTGTGTTCCTTTTCACCTCAATACGAAACGCGTAATATTTTCTCTGAATACGAGACGATTCCGTTTTTTACGGGACGGTTGGAAACTCTAATAATTAACCTTATGAACAAAATAAAGTTCAACATCATTAACTTCATAGCACCCACCCAGCTGTATAAAAACTCCGTCATGCTAGCTAGCACGCAGTACGAAAAAGTCAGCATAACGAAAATTAACTCCACCTAAACTTGGTTCATATCTGACCCAGATGTACTGCAGGTTATAACTTCTTACCTGAAGTTCAGTTCACCTGACACTCTCGGACCAGCGGCCGCTTCGGGTCTCTCCTCTTGCCTCCCTTTTCCTTCATCCACCTGCTGGCTTCCACCACTTGCTAATGTTATTGAATCTGTGGAAGGTCCGTGATACCAACCACGGGAAGTAACGAATAACGAGCCTATCTAAATCCCAGTAACGACTAACGCGTTCCCGGTTTTGGCATAATAACTAGTTACCGTGCTCGTTACCACAATAATAACGTAGTTACTGTAACGCGTTACTTAATAACGCGTTAGTCCCAACACTGGTTATCATTCCCCACAGCTAACAATACTGCTATTCTTGTACAAGCTCTGGTTATATTCCGTATGGATTATTATAGTTTATCCTTTCTAGATTACCACACAAGTCTCTCCATAGACTTCTGCCAGTGCAAAATTCAGCTGCTTGTTTCATTAATGGAACCCATTACTACTGCCCTTCAATCACTTCACTGGCTTCCTTTGAAATATCACATGGATTTTAGATTCTGGTTCTTATTCAAAGACTCTCCATAAATTGTGTTGAAAGACACTTCTAAATAAGTTGTTTTTTTTTTATTCCATTTATTATTTTTGGCCTGCTGAGGTGCCAAAGAGTATGGCTTGCTTTATTTCTAAAATTCTGAGACGTGATATTTGCCAATCTATTTGCAGTTTAGTGGAGACACAAATCTGACCAAAACATTCTGTTCAAATGAAAGCTCACTCTACCATCTGAGCCCGAACCCAGCATGGAGATGACTGTGAACAGAATAGATGTAAAAGTAGTTGTTGTACATGTACAGACCATAAATATGTAGTCCAGGTGTGTTTGATGCTGCTGGGCAGACTGACCACTGGGAACCTCTGAGCTCTGCTGGTCCACTCTGTGGAGGAACCATGAAGGATTACAGGGAGTGCAGAATTATTAGGCAAGTTGTATTTTTGAGGAATAATTTTATTATTGAACAACAACCATGTTCTCAATGAACCCAAAAAACTCATTAATATCAAAGCTGAATGTTTTTGGAAGTAGTTTTTAGTTTGTTTTTAGTTTTAGCTATTTTAGGGGGATATCTGTGTGTGCAGGTGACTATTACTGTGCATAATTATTAGGCAACTTAACAAAAAACAAATATATACCCATTTCAATTATTTATTTTTACCAGTGACACCAATATAACATCTCCACATTCACAAATATACATTTCTGACATTCAAAAACAAAACAAAAAAAATCAGCAACCAATATAGCCACCTTTCTTTGCAAGGACACTCAAAAGCCTGCCATCCATGGATTCTGTCAGTGTTTTGATCTGTTCACCATCAACATTGCGTGCAGCAGCAACCACAGCCTCCCAGACACTGTTCAGAGAGGTGTACTGTTTTCCCTCCTTGTAAATCTCACATTTGATGATGGACCACAGGTTCTCAATGGGGTTCAGATCAGGTGAACAAGGAGGCCATGTCATTAGTTTTTCTTCTTTTATACCCTTTCTTGCCAGCCACGCTGTGGAGTACTTGGACGCGTGTGATGGAGCATTGTCCTGCATGAAAATCATGTTTTTCTTGAAGGATGCAGACTTCTTCCTGTACCACTGCTTGAAGAAGGTGTCTTCCAGAAACTGGCAGTAGGACTGGGAGTTGAGCTTGACTTCATCCTCAACCTGAAAAGGCCCCACAAGCTCATCTTTGATGATACCAGCCCAAACCAGTACTCCACCTCCACCTTGCTGGCGTCTGAGTCGGACTGGAGCTCTCTGCCCTTTACCAATCCAGCCAAGGGCCCATCCATCTGGCCCATCAAGACTCACTCTCATTTCATCAGTCCATAAAACCTTAGAAAAACCAGTCTTGAGATACACTCAACAAAAATATACAGTGGGGCAAAAAAGTATTTAGTCAGCCACCGATTGTGCAAGTTCCCCCACTTAAAATGATGACAGAGGTCAGTAATTTGCACCAGAGGTACACTTCAACTGTGAGAGACAGAATGTGAAAAAAAATCCATGAATTCACATGGTAGGATTTGTAAAGAATTTATTCCTAAATTAGGGTGGAAAATAAGTATTTGGTCACCTCAAACAAGGAAAATCTCTGGCTCTCACAGACCTGTAACGTCTTCTGTAAGAAGCTTTTCTGTCCCCCACTCGTTACCTGTATGAATGGCACCTGTTTGAACTCATCATCTGTATAAAAGACACCTGTCCACAGCCTCAAACAGTCAGACTCCAAACTCCGCCATGGCCAAGACCAAAGAGCTTTCGAAGGACACCAGGAAAAGTATTGTAGACCTGCACCAGACTGGGAAGAGTGAATCTACAATAGGCAAGCAGCTTGGTGTGAAAAAATCAACTGTGGGAGCAATCATCAGAAAATGGAAGACATACAAGACCACTGATAATCTCCCTCGATCTGGGGCTCCACGCAAGATCTCATCCCGTGGGGTCAAAATGATCATGAGAACGGTGAGCAAAGATCTCAGAACCACACGGGGGGACCTGGTGAATGACCTGCAGAGAGCAGGGACCAAAGTAACAAAGGTCACCATCAGTAACACACTACAACGGCAGGGAATCAAATCCCGCAGTGCCAGACGTGTTCCGCTGCTGAAGCCAGTGCATGTGCAGGCCCGTCTGAAGTTTGCCAGAGAGCACATGGATGATACAGCAGAGGATTGGGAGAATGTGATGTGGTCAGATGAAACCAAAGTAGAACTTTTTGGTATAAACTCAACTCATCGTGTTTGGAGGAAGAAGAATACCGAGTTGCATCCCAAGAACACCATACCTACTGTGAAGCATGGGGGTGGAAACATCATGCTATGGGGCTGTTTTTCTGCCAAGGGGACAGGACGACTGATCCGTGTTAAGGACAGAATGAATGGGGCCATGTATCGTGAGATTTTGAGCCAAAACCTCCTTCCATCAGTGAGAACTTTGAAGATGAAACGAGGCTGGGTCTCCCAACATGACAATGATCCAAAACACACCGCCCGGGCAACAAAGGAGTGGCTCCATAAGAAGCATTTGAACGTCCTGGAGTGGCCTAGCCAGTCTCCAGACCTCAACCCCATAGAAAATCTGTGGCGGGAGTTGAAAGTCCGTGTTGCTCGGCGACAGCCCCAAAACATCACTGCTCTCGAGAAGATCTGCATGGAGGAATGGGCCAAAATACCAGCTACTGTGTGTGCAAACCTGGTAAAGACCTATAGTAAACGTTTGACCGCTGTTATTGCCAACAAAGGTTATGTTACAAAGTATTGAGTTGTATTTTTGTTATTGACCAAATACTTATTTTCCACCCTGATTTACGAATAAATTCTTTACAAATCCTACCATGTGGATTCATGGATTTTTCTTTCACATTCTGTCTCTCACAGTTGAAGTGTACCTCTGGTGCAAATTACTGACCTCTGTCATCATTTTAGGTGGGGGAACTTGCACAATCGGTGGCTGACTAAATACTTTTTTGCCCCACTGTAAAAGCAACACCTTTGTTACTGCTCCCATTCCCCATGGGATGGACGTAGAGACCTAAAATTCATTCCAGATACACAATATAACCATCCCTCCCAAACAGTGGTCACAAACCAGTCCAAATGTGTGGTAGTGGGCACATCTGCCATATTGAGATAATCCATCCCACCTCACAGGTGTGCCACATCAGGATGCTGATCTGACATCATGAGTAGTGCACAGGTGTACCTCAGACATGCCCACAACAAAAGGCCACCCTGGAATGTGCAGTTTTTTGCGCTATTGGGGGTCTGGGGACCCAGAACCGGTCAGTATCTGGTGTGACCACCATTTGCCTCCTGCAGTGCAACACACCGTCGCATGGAGTGTATCTGTCACGGTCCTGGGTCTCCTGACCCAGCGTTTTTAGTTCTTTGTGATGTTTGTATTATTTTACTTGTGTGAGTTATTCTATGGCTTCTAGTTTTGATCCCTTGCCCTTCATGTTTCTCTGTGTCCCCTCTGTTCTGTGTAAGTCTATGTCTGCATGTTTGAGTTTCTTGTTTTCTGTCACTCTGCATTGTGCATTATGTTCTCATGGTTGGTCTTTTGTTACTCCCTCTAGTCTAGTCTCCTGTGTTCCCAGCTGAGTATTTCCCTGTGTATTTTGGTTCTTAGACCTCTGCCTTATGGTTATGTCTCTGTGTTTCTAAGTTACTGTCTCCACTGTGTGAAGTTTGCGTCTCTGTGTGATACTTCCTGTTTTACTTTGATGGTCTGTGTCTTATGTGAATGCGTCCTGCTTTGCTTGTCTCATCAGTCCTGATTCCTCCCAGCTATGCTCTCCTTCTGTGTCTAATTCTCCTCGTTACTCCCCAGTGTATTTAAACCCTGTGTTTCTCTGAGTCAGTGTCGCGTCGTCCCTCATGCTGTGTGGATCTCCCTGTGAGATCTTAGTTTGTTGTTTCCCAGTTTAGTTTAGTTTGTATGTTTGTCCTACCAGCAAATAAAGCTGTGGTTTTTGAGTTCATCCCCTGAGTCTGTGAGTCTTGCATTTTGGGTCCACATCTCCTGCCTGCCGCACAGCGATTCATGACACTATCAGATTGTCAATTGTGGCCTGTGGAATGTTGGTCCACTCCACTTCAATGGCTGTGCGAGGTTGTTGGATATTCGTGGGAACTGGTACACGCTGTCGCTGTCAAGCACATCCCGAACATGCTCAATGGGTGACATGTCCGGTGAGTATGCTGGCCATGCAAGAACTGGGACATTCTCAGCTGCCATCTGCCCTGAACAATGTGAACCATGATTCATCCGTGAAGCGCACACCTCTCCAACGTGCCAGACGCCATCGAATGTGAGCATTTGCCCACACAAGTCTGTTACGGCGACGAGCTGGAGTCAGGTCAAGACCCCGATGAGGATGACGGGCATGCAGTTGAGCGTCCCTGAGATGGTTTCTGACAGTTTGTGCAGAAATTGTTTGGTTGTGCAAACCAATTTTTCCAGCAGCTGTCTGGGTGGCTGGTCTCAGACGATCTTGGAGGTGAACCTGCTGGATGTGGAGGTCCTGGGCTGGTGTGGTTACACGAGGTCTGCGGTTGTGAGGCCGGTTGGATGTGCTGCCATATTCTCTGAAACGCCTGTGGAGACGGCTTATGGTTGAGAAATGAACATTCAATGCACGGGCGACAGATCTGGTTGACATTCCTGCTGTCAGCATGCCAATTGCACGCTCCCTCATTGCTTGTGGCATCTGTGGCATTTTGCTGTGAGACAAAACTGCACATTCCAGGGTGGCCTTTTGTTGTGGGCAGTCTGAGGTACACCTGTGCACTACTCATGATGTCAGATCAGCATCCTGATGTGGCACACCTGTGAGGTGGGATGGATTATCTCAATATGGCAGATGTGCCCACTACCACACATTTGGACTGATTTGTGACCACTGTTTGGGAGGGATGGTTATATTGTGTATCTGGAATGAATTTTAGGTCTCTACGTCCATCCCATGGGGAATGGGAGCAGTAACAAAGGTGTTGCGTTTATATTTTTGTTGAGTGTATTTCTTGGCCCAGTCTTGACGTTTCAGCTTGTGTGTCTTGTTCAGTGGTGGTCGTCTTTCAGCCTTTCTTACCTTGGCCATGTCTCTGAGTATTGCACACCTTGTGCTTTTGGGCACTCCAGTGATGTTGCAGCTCTGAAATATGGCCAAACTGGTGGCAAGTGGCATCTTGGCAGTTGCACGCTTGACTTTTCTCAGTTCATGGGCAGTTATTTGGCGCCTTGGTTTTTCCACACGCTTCTTGCGACCCTGTTGACTATTTTGAATGAAACACTTGATTGTTCGATGATCACGCTTCAGAAGCTTTGCAATTTTGAGACTGCTGCATCCCTCTGCAAGATATCTCACTATTTTTGACTTTTCTGAGCCTGTCAAGTCCTTCTTTTGACCCATTTTGCCAAAGGAAAGGACGTTGCCTAATAATTATGCACACCTGATATAGGGTGTTGATGTCATTAGACCACACCCCTTCTCATTACAGAGATGCACATCACCTAATATGCTTAATTGGTAGTAGGCTTTCGAGCCTATACAGCTTGGAGTAAGACAACATGCATGAAGAGGATGATGTGGGCAAAATACTAATTTGCCTAATAATTCTGCACTCCCTGTAGATCAACACAGGATAAAGATCCAGGAGTTTCTGCTCAAATAACTTCATCTGAATCAAGTTTGTCAAGCTTTGAACTCTTAGATTGTGAAAATGTGGGTCATTTTTAGTAAGTTTATGGACGTCCTTTCAGTGGTGATGTCAGGGATGATTTTAAAGAAGCTCATTAAACTGAACCATCAGCAGATCACTGCTCCAAAACCAGAACATGATCCGAGGTCTCCCTCCACCACCAGAAAACCAGCTTTACTAACGTGGTAGATCAGTGTAGTACAGATCAATAACTGATGAGTCATTTGATCAAAATCACTGAGTGCTTCACATCTAACCCTTTGATGCTTCTGTAGACATTTTGCATATTTAATGAATGTCTGACAGTTTTACATTCATTCTATGAATACAGTGGAAATGTTGTGTTATAGTCTCCATGTTTTTTCCAGCATCATAAATTCTTAAGTTCAGAAAATTAGATTCTTTCTTCACAGCTGAAAAACAACAACATTTATTCTCTATTGAGATCTGCATCGTCCACTCCAAAGGTCACAATCTGAAGGTAACATCTGGTTTTGTTCCCTGTGATTAAATCTGAGCATCAGTATGGTGGGATTTATCCACTACACACACACCACTGTGGTTCAGTGTTGTTCTGATGGAGTAACAGCAGCCAGTATGATCCAGGCTTTAGCTGCTGGGTCTCTGTGTGACCTCTCAGACTGTTTAACAGATCAGACACAAAGAGAATCAGAGCAGCTCTGTTCTTTAAAGACAAACATGAACCCACTCAGGTCACACTTTCCCCACTGATATGAGCATCACTGTCCTCAAACAGCAAATGACCAAGTCTAACATTTGGATCTTTTCTCTTTCATTGTTTTCTTTTTAATGGATCTTTGTAACAATCTGAGGATGTTTCAGGTCATATTTATCCAGGAAACACAAACATGTAAAGGAGTCATCACAGCTCCCTGACCTCGTTGCTCCAGGTTCACCACTGAAGTGTGGAGGATTTAGACCTTTGGACCCGTCACTCCTCACAGACGGACAGCTGGACCCTGCAGACTCTGCTCTGTCCTCCTCTTCCTCCATCATCATCTTCAATCAGTCTGAGAGGTAAACCACAAACACTCAGTGAGTTCACATTAACAGGAGTAACTGAGTTACAGTCGTTGACCTCTGACCGGTGTGGAGATCAGGGAAATTATTTTACTGCTATTGTTAATAATCATCATCATTACCATTGCATGAATAATACAGTTTACAGCATTGATATTGCATTAAGATGATTAAACATTTTGGTACCCAATTAGCCTTTATTACAGGTGCAGTTATAACCACTTTAAACTGTTTAGTTGAATCTATAATCTTAAATGCTTTTGAATGCTTTTTATAATCTTAAGTGTGTATGGGCTGATTCTGTTGATTCTGAGTACACTCTGTGCAAAGTCAGAGTGACAGGAAACTGCAGGTTTGCAGAGCGTGCTTTTGCAGAAGTGAAACCGAAAGCAGTGTCTAAGTGCAGGTTCTTCTGATGAGCTGTTTGGAAGAGGCTATGTGAATAACTAGGTTATTGTGTGGATGCCTTAATTGGCATCCACACTATTGAGTTCCTGTTTCTCTTTATTCTTTATTGGGTGGATGCCGTAGGCATCCACACTATTGAGATCCTGTTTCTCTTTATTCTTTATCCTTTATTATTCTAGTTGCTCCGTTTCTTTGCCGCTTAACTACTCCCTCAGTTTTCAGCCGATTTTTACCATTCAAACTCTAAACTGTTCTGCTATTTCTGCTTTCGACTGCTATATCTTTTGGTACTTATTACTATTATACTTTTTAAAATATTACACTTTTTTCCTTTAATTTGTCCCATTGAAATGAATGGGAAACTTCTACAATTCTGCTAAAACTTGCTTGTCTTTGAAACTTAACTACTTCCTCATACTTTCACCTAGAAACTCCATTCAAACTTTAAAACGTTCTCAGATGATTGGGCTATTCCTGTGTGATTCAGCTTTTTCATATCTGTTACCGTTTTCATGTAATGACTCTTTAAGTTTTCAGTTACAACTTTGTGATTTTTCAGAAAATACATGTGTTGCTATGGTTGCTATGCAATTAACTCCCACTGCACACTCGTCCGTTCTGAATTTTCTCTTCATGTCTGAACAACTCCTTGCTACTCGCTCAATTTCCACTCAACTTCCACAAATTATACATCAAAACGTAGGTATTTTTGCTGGCTTTAAGACAGTGTCACTATAATTATTGTGAGAGTTACGTTTTTTTCACAATTTGCCTCGAAGTGACACATGGTCTAAAAACTCCCCATTCAAAGTCTATGGGGAGGTTGTGAAACTCAGAGCTGAAATACTGAAACTGAAGGCATTTTCAAATCGTCATATCTCCTTAACGAAGCAAAGTTAAGACATGAGGCTTGTCCCTGTATATCTTCAGACACTCCTGACACTCACAATTCAAGAATTATTTTCTCACCTATTACCGTTCTGAGATGAGTTAGACTTGTTTGAGGGGTGGAAATCTGTCCTCCTCTCATTTTTCAAATTCCGAAAATGAAGCCGTTTCTTCTCTCGTCATATCTCCGCGACGGAGATACAAAGAGCTATGTAAATCGCAGTCAAAGTACACCAAAGTCCGCTGATTCACCCAGTGCAAGAATTATGCTTCTATCCCACCTAGTTTTTGAGTTACACGACGTTTTGTAACTCCAAAAAACGGCGTTTTTCGCGTCTCACCGCGATCTAATTCTGACTCCTCATCACCCTTTTTTTCAAAGCGCCCGCCCCCTTAGAGGTGGCGCGATTGGTAATGACACCGCTCTTCAGACCAGAGGTCGTGGGTTCGATTCCACCTTGGCCCACATGTTTTTTTTTTAACTACAAATTTATACACTATCACAGACCGGTAATTCATATTGATAATTTATTACAATTCTGCAAAGTTTAATGATTTTAGCAGCTTTTCTAATATGGACCTCAGATTCTGGTTAACAGTCTATGGCAGAAATACATACAAGTACACAGCCTGATGAAGCAGACAGAAGCAGTACCTCTGATTGGTTCCGCAGTTTCACCTCTTATCAGCACAAATCTCACCCTCTTCTGCTGTTTTCACCTCTTTTCTGCTAATTTGAGCTTCTGTTCCACAGTGCACTCAGCCTCTTCTGCTGTTTTCATTAGAATTTTAAGCTTTTCCACCTTTTTTCAGTTACGTGAGAACCAGTTTGGCTCAATGAGTAGCTGAAAAATATCAGCCTCTTCTGCTGTTTTAGCAGGATTTCAGAGTTCAGCTTTTTCACTTGTTTTAAGCACAAATTTCAGTTTCTTTACCTCATTTCACAACAAAGTTCTTCCTCTTCACCTCTTTTCTGCTAATTTGAGCTGCTGCTCCACAGTGCACATTTTCCCTCTCATCATATCTTTGCTTGTGACCAGAACTCATTTGGCTCAGAGGGTAGGGCATCTGTCGTGAGACCCGGTGGCAGAGGTTCGAATCCTACCTGTGACAGCTGCTACACATGTTCACTGCTTGCATGCGCTCTGCTTTCTTGACACTCTCCAGTGTGTCATTACACATACAGCCATCTTCAGCAAGCACTTCTGCTTCTACACTTCTTTTCAACTCGGCTTTTTGCTTCTTTACCTCTTTTCAGCAGAAATTATTCCTCTTCACCTCTTTTCTGCTAATTAGAGCTCCTGCTCCACAGTGCACTTAGCCTCTTCTGCTGTTTTCATTAGAATTTTAAGCTTTTCCACCTTTTTTCAGTTACGTGAGAACCAGTTTGGCTCAGTGAGTAGCTGAAAAATATCAGCCTCTACTACTGTTTTAGCAGGATTTCAGAGTTCAGCTTTTTCACTTGTTTTAAGCACAAATTTCAGTTTCTTTACCTCATTTCACAACAAAGTTCTTCCTCTTCACCTCTTTTCTGCTAATTTGAGCTTCTGCTCCACAGTGCACATTTTCTCTCTCATCATATATTTGCTTGAGACCAGAACTCATTTGGCTCAGAGGGTAGGGCAGCTGCCGTGAGACCCGGGGGCAGAGTTTCGAATCCTACCTGTGACAGTTGCTACACATGTTCCCTGCTTGCATGCGCTCTGCTTTCTTGACACTCTCCAGTGTGTCATTACACATACAGCCATCTTCAGCAAGCACTTCTACACCTCTTTTCAACTCATCTTTTTGCTTCTTTACCTCTTTTCAGCAGAACTTCTTCTGATTCACCTCTTTTCTGCTAAATGTTTAGCCTTTTCACCTCTTATTAGCACAATACTAAGCAGCTTCTGCTAATTTCACCAGAATTGTCAGTCTCTCCACCTCTTCTTTGTAAGAATCAGTTTGGTCCAGTAAGGTGAGACGCCGCCTATAGATCAGAAAGGCCAGGTTCGAATCTCGCTCAGGGCAATGTTTTTTGTTTTTTCAACTTTTTCTGCTTTTTTCAGCAGAAATCTTCAGCGTAAGGCATCCACACAGCATTTTCGCAGGAAATGCAATTTTTTCTAGTCTTTACTTTATTCTAGTTGCTCCCACACTTTTTGGCACTTAACTACTTCCACAATTTTCAGCCGATTTTCACCGTTCAAATTTTAAACTATTCTGCTATTTCTGCTAATGTGCGCTATATCTTTTGGTATTTTTCACTATTATACTTTTTAAAATATTAAGCTTTTTTCCTTTAATTTGTCCCATTGAAATGAATGGGAAACTTCCGCAATTCTGCTAAATTTTGCTTGTTTTTGAAACTTAACTACTTCCTCATATTTTCACATAGAACAACTACCCTCAGCATGTTCAGCATTTTTTCAGCTGTCCATTTTGCTTTTCCAATTTTTCTGTTTAAGTTATTACTATTGTGCTAAATCATACTATTTCTGCTATTTCATAAGATTTGTGCTTAATATAGTACTTCTGCTTTTTATAGGATTTGTGCTTAATATAGTATTTCTGCTAAATGTAGTATTTCTGCTACTTTTTGGTACTTGTGCTAAATACAGTATTTCTGCTAAATCATACTATTTCTGCTATTTTATAGGATTTGAGGTAAATATAGTATTTCTGCCAAACTTAGTATTTCTACCAAGTATAGTATTTCTGATTAATTATAGTTTTTGTACCAAATCATAGTACAGTATTTCTGCTTTTTATAAGATTTGTGCTTAACATAGTATTTCTGCTAAATGTAGTATTTATGCTTAATCATACTCTTTCTATACATTTCTGCCAGGCAGCCAATCCTCTGTGAGGATTGAGACATTCAACTATACAGATCAGGGCCTGCACGGCTTCCCAGCCAGCCAATCATATCTGAGGTCTTCCATTTCCTCTCTCATCATATCTCAGTGACGGTTGTACAAAGAGCAATGAAAATCGCAGTCAAAGTACACCAAAGTCCACTGATTCACCCAGTAGAAGAATTATGCTTCTAGTCCACCTAGTTTTTGAGTTACACAATGTTTTGAGGATCTCAAACCTCTTTTCAGCAGAAATTCTTCTGATTAAAATCTTTTCAGCAGAAATTCTGCTGACTAACCTCTTTTCAGTAGAAATTGTGCTGATACTATTGAGATCCTGTTTCTCTTTATTGGGTGGATGCCGTAGGCAGGAACACTATTGAGTTCCTGTTTCTCTTTATTCTTTATTATTCTAGTTGCTTCCGTACGTTTTTTGGACCGCTACTCCTCCCACAGCTTTTGTGCTATTTTCACCGTTCAAATCTTAAAAAATTCTGCTCTTTCTGCTCTTTCCAGCTATGACTTTTGGTTCTCATAACTTATATACTTTTTGAGATATTGATTTTTCTTTTCAATATTTTTTGCTCTTTTCTGCATATTATCAGTGGCCTCACTGATTTTCCTTGCCGGTTTGACCTGTGTTTTAGCTCAGTGAGATGAGCGTCCGTTCTCAGACTGGGAGGCCGGGGTTCAAATCCCGCTTATGGTATCATTTCTTTCAGTTAACACTTAAACTTTTTTTAACTGTTTTCAAAACCAATTTAAGCCTTTTCAGCCCTTTTCAGCACATTTTTCAGTTTTTTCACCACTTTTCAGCAGAAATACCAGCTTTTCAGCTGTTTTTAGTAAAAACCTCTTTTCAGCAGAATTTTGCTCATTGAACTCTTTTCAGCACAAATTCTTCTGATTGAAACTCTTTTCAGAAAAGTTTTTCAGTTTTTTCTGCTATTTTCAGCAAAAACCTCTTTTCAGGAGAATTCTGCTCATTCAACTCTTTTCAGTAGAAATTCTGCTGATTAAACTCTTTTCAGTAGAAATTGTGCTGATTGAACTCTTTTCAGCAGAATTTTCATCTCTTTTCAGCAGAAATTCTACTTATTCAACTCTTCTGTAAAATTTTCAGCTTTTTCACCTCTTATAAGCACAAATCTCAGCTGTTTTCAGAAAAAAAACTCTTGAGCAGAAATTCTGCTGTTTCATCTCTTTTCAGCTCATTTTTTTTTGCTTCTTTACCTCTTTTCAGCAGAAATTCTTCTGATTCACCTCTTTTTTGCCAAAAGTTTTAGCCTTTTCACCTCTTATCAGCACAATTCTAAACAGCTTCTGCCAGGTTCGAATCCTGCTCAGAGCAGTGTTTTTTGTTTTTTCAACTTTTTCAGCTTTTTTCAGCCGACATCTTCAGCGTTAAGGCATCCACACAGAATTTTCGCAGGAAATGCATGTAAAAATGTAAAATTTTCAGCCTTTCCACCTCTTATCAGCCCAATTCTCCGAAGCTTCTGCTCATTTCAGCACAATTGTCAGTCTCTCCACCTCTTCTTTGTGAGAAAGACTGTGGCGCAGTGAGATATGTGCCTGCCTTGAGTACCAGACGGGCCAGGTTAGAATCCTGCTCAGGGCAAAATTTTTTTTTTTCAACCTTTTCTGCTTTTTTCAGCAGACATCTTCAGCGTTAAGGCATCCACACAGCATTTTCGCAGGAAATGCAAATTTTTCTAGTTGTGTGGATGCTTTAAGCATCCACACTATTGAGTTCCTGTTTCTCTTTATACTTTATTATTGTGTGGATGCTTTAAGCATCCACACTATTGAGTTCCTGTTTCTCTTTATTCTTTATTATTGTGTGGATGCTTAAGCATCCACACTATTGAGTTCCTGTTTCTCTTTATTCTTTATTATTATTATTATTGTGTGGATGCTTTAAGCATCCACACTATTGAGTTCCTGTTTCTCTTTATTCTTTATACTTTATTATTATTATTCCAGTTGCTTCCGTACACTTTTTGGCACTTAACTACTTCCACAATTTTCAGCCGATTTTCACCGTTCAAATTTTAAACTATTCTGCTATTTCTGCTAATGTGCGCTATGACTTTTGCTATTTTTTGCTATTATACTTTTTAAAATATTCCACTTTTTTCCTTTAATTTGTCCCATTGAAATGAATGGAAAACTTCCAAAATTCTGCTAAATTTTGCTTGTTTTTGAAACTTAACTACTTCCTCATACTTTCGCCTAGAAAAACCATTCAAACTTTAAAATGTTCACAAATTATTGGGCTATTCATGTATGATTCAGCTTTTTCAAATCTTTTACCGTTTTACTTTTATGCCTCTTAAAGTTTTCAGTTGCAAAATTGTGATTTTTCACAAAATACATGCGTTGTTATGGTTGCTATGCTCTTGGCTTCCAGTGTGACACTGAAGCTTTTGCAGTCTTCTCTTCATGTCCGAACAACTTCTTGCTACTTGCTCAATTTTCACTCAACTTCCACAAATTATACATCAAAACGTAGGTATTTTTGCTGGCTTTCAGAACATGTCACTATCATTGTTGTGGGATTTATAGAATTTTGGCAAATCTCCTCAGACCAACACAAGGTCTCAAAACTCTCCATATAAAGTCAATGGAGAGCTTGTTCAAAATCACCGCTGCATTTCTGTAATGAGAGGCATATTCGAATCGTCATATCTCCTTAACGAAGCGACTTTAAGACATGAGGCTTATCCCGGTATATCTTCAGACACTCCTGACGCTCACAATTCAAGAATTTCTTTCTCACCTATTACCGTTCTGAAATGAGTTGGACTTGTTTGAGGGTAGGAAATTCGTCCGTCGCTCAGATTTCTTCAGATTTCAAACTGTGGAAATGAACCACTTTTTTCTCTCGTCATAACTTTTTGTTGGATTTCCACAGAGACCTGAAAATTTCTATGACTGTTCACCAAAGCCTGCTGTCTCTTACGGTGAAAGAATGATATCGATACTCCAAATAGATTTCGAGTTACAAAGCGTTGTTTGAGGGCAAGTCAAGGCAGTTTTTGCTTCGCTCTGCTCAGTTATGCTGCATTAGAAGTCTAATATCTTTAATAATTCATATTTTAATGATAAATTGTAAACACTGGAAGATTCCCCCATCTCTTCTGAACAAAACGGTGTAAGAATGACCGCTCTAGCCCCTACGGTTTGGAAATTATGGTCATTTGTTTGAGGGGAGTCCTCACTATGAGAAATAGGCTGCAATAATCCTGTGCCTCTCTGTGCTGCGTGTGTAAAAAGAGGCACATGTTTTGGCGGGAAAAAGTACACAGGCTCTCTGATTGGTGGATTCAAATTCAGCAGCTCCCAGGCTGACCTAGAAACTTACTTCTCTCTCCCTGTGCATTTTTTTGCTGATTTTTTCATTTAACAAGTATATTTGAGGGACCCTCAGCATGTTCAGCATTTTTTCAGCTGTCCATTTTGCTTAACTTATTACTATTGTGCTAAATCATACTGTTTCTGCTATTTCATAAGATTTGTGCTTAATATAGTATTTCTGCTTTTTATAGAATTTGTGCTTAATATAGTATTTCTGCTTTTTATAGGATTTGTGCTTAATATAGTATTTCTGCTAAATTATAGTATTTCTGCTTTTTATAGTATTTGTGCTAAAACATAGTATTTCTACTAAATGTAGTGTTTATGCTTAATCATAGTATTTCTATATATTTCTGCCAGGTCCCCAGGCAGCCAATCCTCTGTGAGGACTTAGACATTCAAATTTTCAAATCAGGGCCTGCACGGTTTCCCAGCCAATCATATATGTGTCCTGAGGCATTCAAATTTGCATATTGGGGCCTTCATGGCTTCTAAGCCAGCCAATCATATCTGAGGGCTGAGGAATTCAAATCCACAAATCAGGGCCTGCACAGCTTCCCAGCCAGCCAATCATGTATGTGGGCTCCAGGTATTCAAATTTGCATATTGGGGAATTCGTGGCTTCTAAGTCAACAAGTCATCCATGTCATATATCTCTAAAAATTCATATTTTAATGATAAATTGTCAACACTTGAAGATTCCCCCATCTCCTCTGAACAAAACGATGTAAGAATGACCGCTCTAGCCCCTATGGTTAGGAAATTATGGTCATTTGTTTGAGGGGAATCCTCACTATGTGAAATAAACTGAAAGAAGCAGGTCTATGTCTCTGTGCTGCGTGTGTAAAAAGATGCACCTGTTTTGGCGGGAAAACGTAAACAGCCTCTCTGATTGGTGGATTCAAATTCAGCAGCTCCCAGGCTGACCTAGAAACTTAGTCCTCTCTCCCTGTGTGTGTGTGTGTGTGTGTGTTTAGTGGGAGAGAGAGGACCCTGCCCTTATTTGAGAGCATGTCATTGTAGGATTTAAATTGAACATAGTTAGACTGGTTGACTGGATTAGAGCCTGTGTTTGTGTGTCCCTCTGTGCATTTGTGTTTCAATAAGTTATTACTATTCTGCTAAATCATAGTATTTCTGCTTTTCATAGGATTTATGCCTAATATAGTATTTCTGCTAAATTATAGTATTTCTGCTTTTTATAGGATTTGTGCCTAACATAGTATTTCTGCTAAATTATAGTATTTCTGCTTTTTATACTATTTGTTCTAAATTATAGTATTTCTGCTTTTTATAGTATTTGTGCTTAATATAGTATTTCTGCTAAATTATAGTTTTTCTTCTTTTTATAATATTTGTGCTAAAACATAGTATTTCTACTAAATGTAGTATTTATGCTTAATAATAGTATTTCTATATATTTCTGCCAGGTCCCCAGGCAGCCAATCCTCTGTGAGGACTGAGACATTCAAATTTTCAAATCAGGGCCTGCACAGTTTCCCAGCCAATCAAATAAGTGTCCTGAGGCATTCAAATTTGCATATTGGGGAATTCGTGGCTTCTAAGTCAACAAGTCATCCATGTCATATATCTCTAAAAATTCATATTTTAATATTAAATTGTCAACACTTGAAGATTCCCCCATCTCTTCTGAACAAAACGGTGTAAGAATGACCGTTCTAGCCCCTACGGTTAGGAAATTACGGTCATTTGTTTGAGGGGAGTCGTCACTATGAGAAATAGACTGCAAAAATCCTGTGTCTCTCTGTGCTGCTGCGTGTGTAAACAGATGCACCTGTTTTGGTGGGGAAAAGTGCACAGCCTCTCTGATTGGTGGATTCAAATTCACCAGCTCCCAGGCTGACCTAGAAACTTACTTCTCTCTCCCTGTGCATTTTTTTGCTGATTTTTTCATTTAACAAGTATATTTGAGGGACCCTCAGCATGTTCAGCATTTTTTCAGCTGTCCATTTTGCTTAACTTATTACTATTGTGCTAAATCATACTGTTTCTGCTATTTCATAAGATTTGTGCTTAATATAGTATTTCTGCTTTTTATAGAATTTGTGCTTAATATAGTATTTCTGCTTTTTATAGGATTTGTGCTTAATATAGTATTTCTGCTAAATTATAGTATTTCTGCTTTTTATAGTATTTGTGCTAAAACATAGTATTTCTACTAAATGTAGTATTTATGCTTAATCATAGTATTTCTATATATTTCTGCCAGGTCCCCAGGCAGCCAATCCTCTGTGAGGATTGGCTGCCTGGGGACCTGCCTGGTCATTTGTTTGAGGGGAGTCCTCACTATGAGAAATAGGCTGCAATAATCCTGTGCCTCTCTGTGCTGCTGCGTGTGTAAAAAGATGCACCTGTTTTGGCGGGAAAACGTAAACAGCCACTCTGATTGGTGGATTCAAATCAGCTCCCAGGCTGACCTAGAAACTTACTTCTCTCTCCCTGTGTGTGTGTGTGTGTGTGTGTGTGTGTGTGTGACAGAGAGAGAGAGAGAGAGAGAGAGAAAGGCTTTTAATGGGATGACCTCATGCTAAGCTTCAAATTCAATATATTTAGACTGGTTGACTGAATTGGATCTTGTGTGTGTGTCTCTCTGTGCATGTGTGTTTCCTTATGTGTACATATTTCTGATTGTGTGGCTGTTATATATATTTTTTGATGATTTTTTTCATTTAACAAGTATATTTGAGGGACCCTCAGCATGTTCAGCATTTTTTCAGCTGTCCATTTTGCTTTTCCGATTTTTCTGTTTAACTTATTACTATTGGCTAAAATCATACTATTTCTGCTTTTAATAGGATTTGTGCCAAATATAGTATTTCTGCTTTTTATAGGATTTGTGCTTAATATACTATTTCTGCTTTTTATAAGATTTGTGCTTAATATAGTATTTCTGCTAAATGTAGTATTTATGCTTAATCATACTATTTCTATATATTTCTGCCAGGCAGCCAATCCTCTGTGAGGACTCAGACATTCAAATATACAGATCAGGGCCTGCACGGTCTCCCAGCCAGCCAATCATATCTGAGGTTTTCCGTTTCCTCTCTCGTCATATCTCAGCGACAGATGTACATAGAGCAATGAAAATCGCAGTTAAAGTACACCAAAGTCCGCTGATTCACCCAGTACAAGAATTATGCTTCTAGTCCACCTAGTTTTTGAGTTACACAACGTTTTGTAACTCCAAAAAACGGCGTTTTTCGCCTCTCATCACCTCATCGCCTCTAATTCTGACTCCTCATCACCCTGTTTTTCAAAACGGCTGCTCTCTTTCCCAGTGGCGCAGTTGGTAATGACACGGGTCTGCAAGCCAAACATCGTGGGTTCGATTCCACCTTGGTTAACATGTTTTTTTCCCTACAAATTAATACACTGTCACAGACCAGTAATTCATATTCATCGTTTATTACAATTCTGCAAACTTTTATGATTTTACCAGCTTTTCTAATATGGACCTCACATTCTTGTTAACACTCCATGGCACAAATACTCTTCCCTTTAGGCTATTTCTCCCATTTTAAAGTATTACTCCTCCATAATTGTAATTCTGTTAAATCAAAGTACTTTTACTACATCTTAGTACTTCTGCTCAATCATAGTATTTCTGCTAAATCATAGTATTTCTGCTACTTTTTGGTACTTGTGCTAAATACAGTATTTCTGCTAAATCATACTATTTTTACTATATTATATCTTTCTTTCTAAATATAGCATTTCTGCTATATAATTGTATTTCTGCCAAGTATTATGTTTCCTCTAAGATATTGCAGTTCTGCTAAGTTATTCCATTTTAGCAAAGTTCTTTTGCTTCTGAAAAGCTTTTACAATTTCTGCAACTTTTCAGCTTTTTCAGGTGGTTTTTGCATGCAGCTTCAGCTTTAAGCATCCACACTGCATTTTCGCAGGAAATGCAAATTTTTCTAGTTGTGTGGATGCCCTCAAGGGCATCCACACTATTGAGATCCTGTTTCTCTTTATTCTTTATCTTTTCTTCAAGTTGCTTCCGTACGTTTTTCGGCGCTTAACTACTCCCTCAGTTTTCAGCCGATTTTCTCCGTTTAAACTCTAAATTCTTCTGCTCTTTCCAGCTATGACTTTTGGTGTTTATTGCTATTATACTTTTTAAAAATTACACTTTTTTCCTTTAATTTGTCCCATTGAAATGAATCGAAAACTTCCACAATTCTGCTAAAACTTGCTTGTCTTTGAAACTTAACTACTTCCTCATACTTTCACCTAGAAACTCCATTCAAACTTTAAAATGTTCTCAAATTATTGGACTATTCCTGTATGATTCAGCTTTTTCAGATCTTCTACCGTTTTAATCTTATCTCTCTTTAAGTCTTCAGTTGCAAAATTGTGATTTTTCAGAAAATACATGCGTTGCTATGGTTGCTATGCAATTAACTCAGAGGGGACAGTGAAACTGTTTGAATTTTCTCTTCATGTCCAAACAACTTCTTGCTACTCGCTCAATTTCCACTCAAGCCCCACAAATTATACATCAAAACGTAGGTATCTTTGCTGGCTTTCAGAAAATGTCACTATCATTGTTGTGGGACTCATAGATTTTTTGCAAGTCTCCTCAGAGTAAAACAAAGTGTGAAAACTCTCCATATAAACTCAATGGAGAGTTAGTTCAAAATCACCGCTGGATTTCTCTAATGAGAGGCATTTTCAAATTGTCATATCTCCTTAACGAAGCAAAGTTAAGACATGAGGCTTGTCCCCGTATATGTTCAGACACTCCTGACGCTCACAGTTCAAGAATTTCTTTCTCACCTATTACCGTTCTGAAATGAGTTGGACTTGTTTGAGGGTAGGAAATTTGTCCCTCGCTCAGATTTCATCAAATTTCAATCTCTGGAAATGAACCACTTTTTTCTCTCGTCATATCTTTTTGATGGATTTCCACAGAGCCCTGAAAATTTCCATGACTGTTCACCAAAGCCTGCTGTTTCTTACGGTGAAAGAATGATTTTGATGCTCCATATAGATTTAGAGTTACCAAAGGTTGTTTGAGCGCAAGTCAAGGCAGTTTTTGCTTCACCTCTACTCAGTTACAGTGTATTACAAGTCATATATCTTTAAGAATTTATGTTTTATCTCTGAATTATGAAGACCTGAAGATTCCCCCATCTCTTCTGAATAAAACGATGCCTGAATGACCGTTCTAGCCTCTACGGTTAGGAAATTATGGCCATTTGTTCGAGGGGAATCCTGAATGTCAGAAATACACTGAAGAAAACTCACACCTCTCTCTGTGTCTGTGTGTGTAAGGGCTGACTACAGCAGGTGCAGCTAATTTAACTGACCTACATATACCAAGCCCAGACTCTCAACAACTCCTGTTCCCTTTACTGTCTGTGTATGTGTGTCTGTGTATCAATATTTCTCCTATGTTTAGGTATTACTCCTCAATCATAGTATTTCTGCTAAAGCAAAGTACTTCTACTACATCTTAGTACTTCTGCTAAATCATAGTATTTTTTGAAAAATCATAGTATATTTGCCAAATCATGGTATTTGTGCAAAATCATGGTTTTGGGGCCAAATCATAATATTTCTGTTATTTTACAATATATGTGCTGAATATATTATATGTGCCAAATCACAGTATTTATACCAAATTATAGTATTTATGCCAAATTACAGTATTTCTGCTAAAAAGCAGAAATAGTCCTTTTTAGCAGGAATTTCTGCCAAAATATAGTATTTATGTTAAAACATAGTATTTCTGCTAAATCAGAGTATTCCTGCCAAATCATAGTATTTGTACTGAAACATAGTACTTCTGCCCAATCATATTATTTGTACTAAATGATAGTACTTGTGCCAAATCATAGTATTTGTGCCAAAGCATTGTATTTGTATGGAGTCATAGTATTTCTTCTAAATCATAGTATTTCAATCAAATCTCAGTAGTTGTTGTTAAAACGCAGTATTATTGCCAAATCATAGTATTTGTACCCAATCATAGTATTTCTGCTAAATCATAGCATTTGTGCCAAATCATGGTATTTGTGCAAAAACATAGTATGTCTGCAAAACCATAGTATATCTCTTATGTTATAGTATTACTACTAAGGCATAGTATTTCTGCCAAATCATAGTATTTGTAATAAATCATAGTACTTGTGCCAAATCATAGTAGTTGTTGCACATCATAGTATTGGAACCAAAACATAGTATTTGTCCCAAAGCATCATATTTGTATGGAGTAATAGTATTTCTTCTAAATCATAGTATTTCAATCAAATCTCAGTAGTTGTGTTAAAATGCAGTATTATTGCCAAATCATAGTAGTTGTACCCAATCATAGTATTTTTGCCAAATCGTGGTATTTGTGCCCAATTAATAATTCTGTTATGTTATAGTATTACTACTAAGGCATAGTATTTATGCCAAATCATAGTATTTATGCCAAATTACAGTATTTATGCTAAAACGCAGAAATACTACCTTTTAGCAGGAATTTCTACCAAAAGATAGTACTTCTGCTAAATCAGAGTATTTCTGCCAAATCAGAGTATTTCTGCCAAATCATAGTATTTGTACTAAATCACAGTACTTGTGCCAAATCATAGTATTTGTTGCACATCATAGTATTGGAACCAAAACATAGTATTTGTGCCAAAGCATTGTATTTGTATGGAGTAATAGTATTTGTTCTAAATCATAGTATTTCAATCAAATCTCAGTAGTTGTGTTAAAATGCAGTATTATTGCCAAATCATAGTAGTTGTACCCAATCATAGTATTTTTGCCATGTCATCGTATTTGTGTCGAATCGTGGTATTTTTGCCAAATCGTGGTATTTGTGCCCAATTAATAATTCTGTTATGTTATAGTATTACTACTAAGTCGTAGAATATCTGTTATGTTATAGTGTATCTGCGGAATATAGTATGTGTGCCAAATCGTAGTATTTATACCAAATCACAGTATTTGTGCTAAAACATAGTATTTCTGCCATATTGTGGCATTCGTGCAAGAACATTGAACTGTTATGTTATAGTATTACTACTAAGTCATAGTATTTCTGCGTTGTTATAGTATTTGTGCTAAAACTTATTATCTCTGCCAAGTCATAGAATTACTGCAATTTCATAGTTTTTTTTTAGGAAATCTGTTATGTTATAGTATTACTACTAAGTCATAATATTTCTGCCAAATCATAGTATTTGTGCCAAAGCATCGTATTTGTATGGAGTCATAGTATTTCAATCAAATCTCAGTAGTTGTTGTTAAAACGCAGTATTATTGCCAAATCATAGTATTTGTACCCAATCTTAGTATTTCTGCTAAATCACAGCATTTGTTCCAAATCATGGTATTTGTGCAAAAACATAGTATGTCTGCAAAACCATAGTATATCTCTTATGTTATAGTATTACTACTAAGGCATAGTATTTCTGCCAAAACATAGTATTTGTCCCAAAGCATCGTATTTGTATGGAGTAATAGTATTTCTTCTAAATCATAGTATTTCAATCAAATCTCAGTAGTTGTGTTAAAATGCAGTATTATTGCCAAATCATAGTATTTGTACCCAATCATAGTATTTTTGCCAAATTGTGGTATTTGTGCCCAATTAATAATTCTGTTATGTTATAGTATTACTACTAAGTCGTAGAATATCTGTTATGTTATAGTGTATCTGCGGAATATAGTATGTGTGCCAAATCGTAGTATTTATACCAAATCACAGTATTTATGCTAAAACATAGTATTTCTGCCATATTGTGGTATTTGTGCAAGAACATTGAACTGTTATGTTATAGTATTACTACTAAGTCATAGTATTTCTGCCAAATCATAGTATTTGTGTGAATTTGTATACTGTAATATCACTGTAGTATGTAGTGGCTAAGTAGGGGGTGTTTACAGTGTAAATAGGTCATCTCTTGTGTTGGAGTGCCCTCTTGTGGCGCCTTTTGGGTAGTGCCTTAGTAAACGTGAACCCTGTAAGAAGTGGTATCAGACTGATTTGTAGTGGAGGAATTTGTTGCCAGTTTTCTTAATCATAGAAACCACACCATATCACCTCTCCACATCCTCCTACTGTATGCCATGCCTCCCTGTACCATCCATCTGACCGCCAATAAACTCCACCTGTGGTAATCTAATCCCTGGATGTCAGCCTCTCCTTCTGACCGAGGATAGTTACTATTGCAGCACCACCCAGCATTAAACTGACGTACACCATTCTGTACAATAGTATTTGTGCTAAAAAGTAGTATTTCTGCCAAATCATAGTATTACTGCTATTTCATACTATTTAAGCGAAATTACAGTGTTTCTGCAAAAACATGTTTGAGGGGTGGAAATCTGTCCTCCTCTCACTTTTCAAACTCCGAAAATTAAGCCATTTCTTCTCTCGTCATGTCTCCGCGACGGAGATACAAAGAGCTATGTAAATCGCAGTCAAAGTACACCAAAGTCCGCTGATTCACTCAGTGCAAGAATTATGCTTCTATCCCACCTAGTTTTTGAGTACAAATTTATACACTATCACAGACTGGTAATTCGTATTGATAATTTATTACAATTCTGAAAAGTTTTATGATTTTAGCAGCTTTTCTAATATGGACCTCAGATTCTTGTTAACAGTATATGGCAGGAATACATACAAGTACTCAGCCTGATGAAGCAGACAGAAGCAGTACCTCTGATTGGTTCAGCATTTTCACCTCTTATCAGCACAAATCTCAGCCTCTTCTGCTGTTTTCATTAGAATTTTAAGCTTTTCCACCTTTTTTTAAGTTACGTGAGAACCAGTTTGGCTCAATGAGTAGCTGAAAAATATCAGCCTCTTCTGCTGTTTTAGCAGGATTTCAGAGTTCAGCTTTTTCACTTGTTTTAAGCACCAATTTCAGTTTCTTTACCTCATTTCACAACAAAGTTCTTCCTTTTCACCTCTTTTCTGCTAATTTGAGCTTCTGCTCCACAGTGCACATTTTCCCTCTCATCATATTTTTGCTCGTGACCAGAACTCATTTGGCTCAGAGGGTAGGGCATCTGCCGTGAGACCCGGTGGCAGAGGTTCGAATCCTACCTGTGACAGTTGCTGCACATGTTCCCTGCTTGCATGCGCTCTGCTTTCTTGACACTCTCCAGTGTGTCATTACACATACAGCCATCTTCAGCAAGCACTTCTTTTCAGCTCATCTTTTTGCTTCTTTACCTTTTTTCAGCAGAAATTCTTCTGATTCACCTCTTTTCTGCCAAATGTTTAGCCTTTTCACCTCTTATCAGCACAATTCTAAGCAGCTTCTGCTAATTTCACCAGAATTGTCAGTCTCTCCACCTCTTTTCTTTTCTTTTCTTTGTGCGAATGAGTTTGGTGCAGTGAGGTGAGTCGCTGCCTTTAGACCAGAAGGGCCAGGTTCGAATCCTGCTCAGGGCAATGTTTTTTGCTTTTTTCAGCCGACATCTTCAACGTTAAGGCATCCACACAGCATTTTCGCAGGAAATGCAAATTTTTCTAGTTCAAATTGTCCTTTATACTTTTATATTCTTTTATTAAGCTTTTAGTAGAGGTTCTTGATTAAAACATTTATTCAATGTATTACATCTATAGTTTTAGTAAACTGCTGACACATTTGAGAATTACCTCTGTTTGACTGTGAGCGTTAGTAGGTGAGAGGTGACACAGAGTGCCAAGTGAGGTCGTGACATATCTTGTTTTCTTGTAACTGCGGGTGGGCAGAAGTGCTAGCTCACTGTAAAACATTTTCTGCGGTTTTGGCGAAGCGGCAGTCAAAAGGTTGACAGGAAACATCTGCCATGAAGATAGAGATAATGTTCTTTCGTTAGCTTAGTGTTAGCATGCTGTGTGGCTAGCTTAGCGTCAGAGCTCTGCAGGTGTCTCCTGTGTAAATAATAATCACAGTGACAGTAAAGGAGGTAAAGGGCTGTGACGTCATCACGTACGCTGCGTCCTCTGTGGGCTCTGAGTGAACTCAAAGTACAAACTACAAGTACACAAACACGAACGTAGCTCAGAGTGGCGGACACACTCGGCCTCGTTGGTCCAGCTGTGAGTCCGTTACCGTGAACTATGGAGCGGCAGATTTGTGCTGAACTAAGCTGCACACAGCTGATGTTAGCCAGGAAACATTACACACTGACTTTAATGGAGAGACCGGAAATACAAACACACACAGTTTGTTGTGTGAAGAAATCAAACACGAGCTGAACAAACAGTAAAGTTCCTAAAGACAAACTGTTAAAGGAGGAAACAAAGCAAACTTACAGTTTCTTCACACACCAACAACAAGCTCCACTCCACACCTGGACACTAAACACGGACACACAGGTGAGCTGCTTCCTGGAAGGAGGCGGGGCTCCACCTGAAACTCAGCACAGGTGGGAGGGGCTCAGCTCTGTGTGTGCTGATGTGTTAACTTTAAAAATATGCCGTCTGACTGCTCAGACTGAGTCAGAGTAAAGTTCACATGCTGACGTGTGGAGACATGAAACCTTGTTGTAGCTGCAGGTGTGAACACACTGATCCCAGATCAGCTCTGCTGTATTTGTAACATGAACATTTCTGCTGCAAAGCTTCAAATGTTCAGCATGTTTCTCTGTTTCCAGTCTATAGATCCAGTCACACTGTCTACCTTCACCTGTGCAGTAAAGACGGAGAGCAGAGCTGAAACCAAGCGTCCAATCAGTGAGCAGCATCAACACCTGAGCTTCATTCAGACTCTGTTATTGAAGATGTTGTTGGTACAAAGTTCATCTGCTGCTCACATGAATCCATGAAAGATTTATTTCACTGAATGTTTCTTCAAAGCTCATTTCAACCTGTTGAAGTCATGAATGAAAGTGCAGACTGAGAGTGGATCACATGATGTTTGAGGTGTGTCATGTGACATGTTCAGTATTGTCACACATGTCTAGATTGTCCCTGATATCATAACTGCTCAAACACTGATGATTATATTTGAAGAATTATTCCTGATGGCAGCAAAGTTTGAATGGAGCTCTCTGTCTGTGATGATTTGTCGCCCTCTGGAGGTCAAAGCACAAACTGCATGATGTCACTGTAACCACCACAGTGACAGGAAGTGTTTTTATGACTGAAACACTGAAATGATGCTAATGGCTGTCGTTAGGCTCACTGACAGCAGTGCTGATGTGTTCATGTCAAACACTGGCTCAGGTCAGACTCCTTCATCCTTCTCCAGCGTGAGGCCGCCCTCAGACCCACAGGAGCTCTGACCTTTGACCTCCTGACCCTAACCATTTTAGTCTTCTTGCATCTGCAAATCCATCCAAACTGTAGCCGAGCAAAAGAAGCTGGAAGTTGTTCTATGAATGATGTTGTTGAAGGAGCTTGGAAAGAAAAGTGTCTGGACTTCTTTAAGTTGCTTGAAGAGGGACATGGACGTCTTAACGCCCACTCACATCCTGGGACATTTGATCACAGGAAATCACATGATAGCGTGGGGCTAGATCTCACAATGGGTTCACCCAAGACCTTGGCTGATTGAGACCCACACCCGTTTTCACGGAGGAGGAGGAGTTTCACATCCTTAACATGTGACAGCCTGGTTTAAAGGGACCAAAAGTAACTGGACACCTGATTTAGTTCAGGTTTATTCATCCGCTCCAAACCACAGCAGCAGTCACCTCCAGGGAACCAGCTGATCCATGTAACTAGGGACAGACCACAGCCCAGAGCACTGGTTCATGATGTGTTTGTGGACTGTAGGTTGTTTGGATAGTGATGAGATGTACACAGCAGTCTGTCTCTAATATTTAATGAAATGTTCTGAAGATGATAATAACTTGTGATTTTCTTTTAAATGAATCTTTAATCGTGTTGTAGGGCCTCTGACTCTCATGAAGATTTTCACATCAATGTGCTTTTCACAAAGATATTAACAATGAAAATGACGTGCAGCCCTGAACTACTCATGCGTTAACTCAGCGGTTCCCAACCCCCGGGTCACGGACCGGTCCGTGAGTCGTTTGGTACCGGGCCGTGAGAGTCGAGGCTCGGTGTGAAATTGATGGTTGATAGGTTTGTAGCATAAACCTGTTCGCTGGATCGTTCAATCCAGCTACACAGCAAAGCAAGACACGAGTAGTTCTTTATGTTTCTCGTGCACGGGAGAGACCTGGACCAATGCCGTTCCTTCGCTTGACCACAGTCGCTCTCGTCCGTTCCCTCGTAACACTGTTCTTTTATTGAGGTTACATGAATATACATAGGTTCATTAACATACACGTGAACAAAGGTACCAGTCTGTATGTTATGTAGGTGTGTGTGTGTGTGTGTGTGGAGTCAGAGTGTGACCCCATAAACGACTTCCCTAATCCTGCTGGTCTGGAAGTCCAGCAGTTCATCTAAACAAAAGGCACTTAGACTAAAACAGACATCCTACCACAAAACAATAAGAAGGTAGCACCTCTCCCATGATCCCAGGACGTGGGTGTGAATGCCAGAACACTCTGGAGTCACACAAAGTCTTTAAAGACTACTATCATTACACAATTGGTTCTACACCTCTAAGCATATATGGTTAGATATTCCCCAATAAAAATGACAATGATAAAATATAAATCCAACAATGGTTTTCAGGGTTTTTATCGTTAACTTCGTTTCCCTGGGTCTTTTCCCGTGTTGTAGTCGTGTGTCTTATTTTGAAAGAAATGTTTACGCGTTACCATAGCGACCAGAGAGCATTAAGGGTGCAGACAGGTGCATCCAACCAACATTTTATTTTCCCTTATTTGATTTATGGACCTAACTGTATGAACTGGACTTTGGCTTTAATTCTGCTCCTCTTCATCATTGCTGTGTTGCATTTCCATCATTCTGCTGCTGGATTCACTGCAGGCTTTAACAAACACTCCTTTGGGTCCAGGCCCAGCCACGTGTTTGTAAGCTGCTGTGCTCCTCACAAATAAAGCCTGAAGCAGCTCAGACTGTTAGAAGCAGCACTGAGCCCTGTTACAGTTATAGTGTTAGAGCAACGGCTGCAGCCTACAGCATTTAAACTAGCTGACAGTAAACACATCAGTCCAGATGTTACCACATTACTTTGTGATGCTGAGAGTTAAAGGAGACTGGCTGATTAAAATCCCATTCCTTACATCACCGTCCTCTGCTCTGACTGGTTTCATTTAATCACAATCAGAATACTTTTTTGATCCCCAGGGGAAATTATTTAGGTTACAGTGCTGCAGCACAAACAGGAACAAAGACACAACACACTAAGTAAGAAATAGCACAATATACACAATATATACATGCATACATATGAGTCACTTATAAGTAACATGTGAGTGCTGGGGTCTATGACAGCAGGCAGGTCTGTATTTATGTCCAGGCTGACATGAACAGCTAGTAGTTCAGGGTTCAACACTCAGGAAAGTGTGTGACCTTCCACACTGACAGAAGATGCTAAACATGACTTTCATGCTCTCTGCTCTGTGATTGGCTGCTTCTTATCTCAGCTTCCTGCAGAGGGTGGAGGTCTGCTGATGACGCACAACAACAGAAGTGTGACTTTCACTTCCTGTTTATTGCTGTTGTTCTTAAAGCTCTCAGGTGATGCTGCAGCGCCCCCTGCTGACACAAACTCCTCCCTCTGTCTCAGAGGTCACAGGTCAGCCTGCTGCAGAGGGTCTGACTGTTCATGGACTTCCTGTTACAGAGACAGGTCTCAGCGTCAACACTGGTTTCTGATTGGACGGTGTGGAAACCCAGCTTCCTCCAGCCGAGTGATGTGTGGATTCATCACTCTCTGTGGATCAGTGTAAGTCTGTGTGTGGGTCAGCTGCAGGACTTGTTTGACCTTTGACCCTGGCAGACAGAGCTGGTTACTGCTGTGTGACTCCTGCCGTCGCTCCACTTTAAATTTTACTTAAAATAAGTCCTGACATGGCCCCGCCCCCTCTGACCTGCTGCTCCTGGATGTGCTGAGGACACAGTGGAGGCTCAGAGGGGGCGGGGCTTTTCCTGTGGCGGTAACCAAACTGCATTAGGTCGCTGCACTGCCAGTGATTAACCACACCACTTCTGACCTTTGACCTCTGACATGTTGATTTGATCCTTATTTAATGACGTCTTTTATCTAGTGATTTAATTCTGTGTATTTATATGTGATGGTGTTCCTGCGTTCAGCCTCAGCTGATATCCACAGACGCTCCTATTGGCTGGTTTTAAAAACACATTTTTCCATTAAAGAGACTCTTTTAAAAACACGTCTGCCTGAAATTCACATTTCATTTATTTTGGGGGATTTTAACAGAGAGATAGAACTTTATGAATCCCTCATGTTTATCCTCCAGGACATCCAGTTTGTAGAAGCAGAACACGGACAAATTTTTACACAGCACAGAATTAGGATATCAAATAAAGGGAATAAGAGAATATGAATATAAGCATAAATATATACATATATACACAGACCTCACACAGAGACAGCAGGTACACTGTGTGTGGATGTGATCCACAGTCACAGCTGTGGGTTTCAGTCAGTGTGTCTCTAACTTCATGGTCACATTTCAAAGCTTATTGGAGCCAGAAGATGTTCAAGTAAAAGATTTATTGCTGTACTCGTCTACCAGGATAACAGGAGGTTCATAAAGTTGTGTAATACTTCAGCTTTCCATCATGGAGTAGTAGTTTATTAAACCCCCCAAAATATGACTATCCAGAGTTGGGACCAGGAAGCAGAGTTGCAGTCTTACACGCCTCTCTGCAGCTTCTCTCCTCCTGCTACCCCCCAAAAACCCATCTCCATAGAGACTGTGTCAGCTTCCAAACAGACAAACAAACTAAAAACCAGCAACAAACAACTTAAACATAAACAATCACAAAGAAAGAACAATACAGTATCCACATCTGAACCAAAGAGTAAAACAGTGAAATGTGGATTATTAAACATTAGGTCTCTCTCCTCCAAGTCTCTGTTAGTACATGTTAGTAAAAACATTTCTGCATTTTACCCATATTTTATTTTTAACTCAAAATCAAAAATTCCAGATTCTCCTACATTTTTTGAATCAGATAGGACGACAGATTTCAGGTGGCCCTGTGTCTTTCTCTATTACATTTGCCACTGTGTAACTCAAAGTTATTTAAGGACTAGTTTTATTTCAATGGATGAGTTTACTGACTGATGCGCAGAAGAAATAGTTCTTTATGGAGCCTAGATGGTGTGACTGATGAGACCAAAGACTGCAATATCTTGTACCAAAAATATATTGAATAAATGGAGGAAAGGGGAAATGGAACAAAATAATTAATACAACACACAACATAAATGCCCACAATTAAATAATAAATCAATGCTGTGATCTTTCTGTGCAAAAGTCCTTTTTGGTCCTCTTCTTTTTAAAGTTCACTTTTGAGGTATTTTGAGGTAAACTTCCAGTTTTTAGGAAAGTATAATGCAAAGTGCTTTTTTACTGAGAAATCCAAAGAAAATCCATACTGTACCTTATACTTCAACATATGCTTCTAGCTATACTTCTCCAACAAACACAGAGACTGCAGGAGAGCTGGAGACTTGCTTCAGAATTTGTTAGTTCTAAATAATGTCTAACAGACTCATTATTGGAGATACTTACAAGGCGTATATGATGCTGTCACTATGTAGCTGCTGGATCTGTTAAGTCAGCTCAAAGACTCTAAATTCAGCGTGTTTTGACAGCCCGGCATAGCAAAATAGGGAAAAAAAGGTCAATTAGCAAATTTAATTATAAATTAGTGAGAACAAAGATGGATTTTTGCTTATTGATTTAAAATTAAATAGATTTTTGTGACTTGTTTCACCCCCTATCTTAAAATGTCTAAATCAAAAGCATCCAATGGTCCTGCATAGTTAAATAAGTCAAGCAGCGAAACAAACATGTTGATCAACTTTCTATTAAAAACAACTATATAATCAGGTGAAACACTTTGACCAGATCTGTAACTGTTTTCAGATCGTCCTGCAAAATAACTCAGAGAATGAAGAGCAAATAAAGCAGAGTCTGCAAGATCTCCTCACAGACTTGGACTTAGAAGAGAATAATAAAAAAACAGCTTTCGTCTCGTCCACCATCTGCATTTCTCAAAAATCCCAAACCAACAAATCAGAAAGGTACTACGGAGTCTCCATGTCCACCAAAGGTCCTAATGCTGGGAAAATTATGATTGCTGCCTCCTGTCTTAGCAAATGGCATAAATATGTATCTGGTGCGGTGATGACCTATTATCCAAACACAGTCCAGAAAGATTACTTTGATGGAACAATTGAAGTACCTGGAAATATCAGGTGTGAGGCTTTTTGTCTCCGTGATGGTGCCAGAATGAAGCCTTGCAGATCATGTAAGAATTTGTTTGGCTTGAACACAGAAGACCTCAGAGAGTGGCCATATGGTAACTGTGCTGAAGCTGAGAGCCTGAGCAATTTGCTTGAAAATGAGAGAGAAGTTGAAACACATGTGGATGAATACTCAGCTGAAAAGGACAACAGGCAGAGAGCTGAGGATGAGGTTGGTAGGGTTCTTAGAACCGTGTTGCAAAGGATTCGGTTTAACTGGACAGGTGAATTTTACAACCCAGAACAAGAGTGAGATTTCATGAAATCATTTGCATTCATCATTCTGATAAATCAAAGATTCTCTGCTCTGACAGCATCTGTGTGGATTTTCTGTAATCACAGAGACGTGTATAAGCACGTTTACTTTCCATCTCCATGTAATTGTCACATTTAATAATTAAAACTGGCTTCTATGGGTTTTTGTTTGTTTGCTTACATATCTAGTGTTTAATGCAATGTGAAGCATTATTAGACAGCATTTATTGGGAAGAATCCCATATTTATACTGGTCTGTACCCAGGGTACACAGAAAATAGAAACTGCAAAATGCTCTGCTGTGTCTCTATTAAAACCTCTTATTAAAACCTCTGAATCACTTCAGCAGCATCAGCCAATGTACATTTGTTGAGTCGTGGTTCTCGTCTGCTTTTGTTCTACTGCAGAATAATATTTTTAAGGTTATCTACTGTAAAAAGCTAGGCCAGGAAAATCTCCTTCATGGTTTTGTGTTTTATCCTCAGTTACTTTGACACAAAAGCATCTGCTGTGATGCTCACACCTCTGATGAAGTTTCACAAGTGTCAGTACTGATAAATGATCAGAATTATAATGTTTCTGACTCTCTGAGTAAGAATTAAATGGAATCTAATTGGGACCTTGTGAATTGGAATTGAACAGGTTCTAGAAATCAGTGATGATACTCAGCTCCAATACCCACCTATGATATTAGGCTGACGAACGCTGACTGGGTTTCATTTACCAGCTTTTTATGTTCTTCCTGCAGTTTCCTCCCCACATCACTCATCTTAACTTTTTTCCAGTCCTCCTCAGTCTAAACAGAACACACAACAATACAAAGAAAAGCTCAGGTGATTGATCTCTAACACTAGGCATCCCCAGTCTTATTCTTAGCAGTCTAACTTCTCACCATATCTTTGAAGGCCTCTCCATTGTAGTAGCGCTTGGATGCTGGATACTCTATCGTTTTGTCACATAGTTCCAGGAAACTGGAAGCCACCAGATGCAGCTCCTCTCCGTCATAGCCGTACAGCTTTTTGTCCTCACACGTCATCAGCACAAGCTCGTCACATGGACATGAGGTGCCCTTTACCACACCAATAACCTGCATTTTTACAATCTCGGGAAGGTAGAATTTTCCCCAGGCGTTAACTTCATCATCATCCCCGTTGTATTTGGTGTTCTCAAGCTCTTCTATCCACAGGTCAGCACCACTTGGCTTCTTCAGGTGAACGCACATGCTTTTGTTTTTGGAAACAAAATCTTTCACCCATTTCAGGTACTTTTCACCTGGAAAGAAGCAGACAAGGAAATATGGATGAATGTAGAAGTGTTGGAAAAGACAAATAGCAAGGTTATCCTACAGCAGTTTGTGAAAATGTTGTATCTTGAAATAAGCAGGCAAAATGAGGATCTCACTTATCTCATATGTTCTGATACCGACTTTCTTCAGTTAAAGGACAAAAAAAGGGCACACTGGAGGCTGACAGAGTGTGCAATGGTGGGAATCATTTTGCAGAACTCACTAAAGTTTGTTTCTCCTGGAACAAGCTTTTTACACTTCGGCAAATGAAAATACTGTGTTAAACTAAAAAAAGAGCACCAGACCAAGGTCTACAGTACTAACAGAAAAGCATGCCGTTACCTGTTGCCTGTCGACACAGCTGCTGATCTTCCTCACCAAAAAAATGAGGATCCCTGAAAGGAATAGAAAGGTTATGTTAAAATGAATGACTGTCACGGTGATCATGGGAAGCTCCGAAATATCACAACAATAGCTACGAAATCACAAAATGCAGTGTGATGTCTGTAAGCACCAAACATGACATCTCTGCAAATTCATCTTGAAACATGTAGGTACCTCACACGTACAGCTGCAGCCATCTCAGCCATTTATCACTGTGGCTGCCAAGTGGCTGCCACTTCACAAGCGCATGGCACAACATAGAAGAGCCACCTCCACAGGACAAGACTCAGCAGTCCATCTGCATCTTAAGGATAAAGGACACTCTTTCGAGGATGCTAATGTTCACATTTTGGGCAGAGAGGACAGATGGTTTGAAAGAGGAGTGAAAGAAGCCATCTATGTCCACTGTGAGCGACCATCTTTGAACAGAGGCGGGGTTTACGACACCAACTCTCTGCCATCTATAATCCAGTTTTGAGATCCTTCCCAGACGCCTTAACGCCCACTCACATCCTGGGCCATCTGACCTCAGGAATTCGCATGATAAGGTGGGGCCAGGTTTCACAATGAACTCACCCGAAACTGGCTGATTGGGACCCACACCCAGTTTCACACCTTGGCTCAGGTGATTAGAGGATCATCAGGGGGTCCTTTTGTCCCTCTGTGGGGGGTCACTCCCACTAGGTTTATATCTGGGACTCTCCACCATTTGACCTTAGAACTGAAGAAGCTTCTCGGATGAAGGTGAAACGTCTTCAAGTAACTTAAAGAAGTCCAGACGCTTTTCTTTGCAAGCTCCTTTGACTACGATGACCTGGATGACTGAGAACCTTCACAGACATAAGGTGAATGTGACAAACAAAGCGCCTTCTTGTTCTCTGTGATAATGTAAAGTTATTAATGAAAAAACAAACGAGTAAAAAACGGACTGGAAACATGTCTTCAATCAAAACTCGACAAAAACAAAGAAACAGCCTCACTTCTCTGCGACGCTCCCTAAAAATGACGTTACGTGTTACGTACCAGAGATTTCTATACAGCCCTTTATCAAGCCGAGAGAAAGTGACGCAAAACCCTCCAACTAATAACGACTAGCAGAGAGGCTCAGCTGAGTGTAGTTACCTGGTTTGCAGACGCATACAGACGTTTCCTGTCCTCTCGGACGCAGCTGTGATAGAACATGTGGTGCATTACCGCCACCAACTGGCTTGGAGTGAGGACCGGAAATCGCTCATGCCAAATCAAAAAAAAAAAACCATAAAGAACGATTAAGTGAAGAGATAAATGAATACATTAAATCAAGAAGAAAAAAACCCACCACCGGACATATACATCCTCATATCCTTCTGTACAAATGAGTTTGTTTTAGAAACTGAAAAAAGCCACAAAACCTTCACATCTAGAAATCCTTTGCAGTAAAACTTGTTTTTTGGCAGGTTCCACAGGTTTTGAATCAGTTTTCTTCTTTATTCCTGATAATTTTGACAATGAAAAAGAACATGTTCTATAGGGCTTTGGAGTTGACGTCACGCCGCAATGCATTGTGGGAGCGCGGCACCATTTTCGAGGTCTACGAATCAAAACAAACACACTGTGTTGGAACGACGATTACAAGATGCTTAAAAGCAGCTCAAAAGAGAACGGACTGTATAGAGTCCGATTGCGTCCAGAGGCGAAGCGGCGGTACTTGCAGAAAATAGCGTGCAGTGGAAATGTGGACCCGTATGAAATACGGCCGTGGAGTAGAAACCCTGAAGACGTAGCCTGATATATTTTCGTACCTTATCTGTGGAGTCAGCGCGTACAAGTCGTCATTCAAACAAAGGTAAGTCAGCTCGAGTACTGCGTGTGAAATGCGTTTGATTTCCCTGCAAACATTCACATTAGTGCAGCATAAATTCATTCATGAGGGGAAATTACAGTGAGAACATGTGGAGGCTGTTAGAGGGAGAAGATAGTGAGTTCAGTGCAGGGCTGTGCAGAGAGGTTTAAAGGGGCGGGTGCTCAAAGTTAAAAAGGGGCACATTGAACCAGGCTGAATAACAACAACACACATTCATCAAGAATCTAATATGGGAAGGGCAGGGCTGTGTTGGTCTGAGACTGTAGACATTAAAAAGTCCACAGGAGAGATGGTAGCTGATTAAACAAGTGTCATGAGATAATAACAAAATGCAAAGATTGGTGACAGCGCTTGGAACCATAAGGCAACAAAAAACTATGTATGTAAAAAAAAAAAAAAAAAAAAATATATATATATATATATATATATATATATATATATATATATATATATATATATATATATGTGTGTATATATATATATACACAGTGGGGCAATATATATATATATATATATATATATATTGCCCCACTGTGTATATATATATATATATATATATATATATATATATATATATATATATATATATATATATATATATATATATATATATATATATATATATATATATATATACACAGTGGGGCAATATATATATATATATATATATATATACACAGTGGGGCAATATATATATATATATATATATATATATATATATTGCCCCACTGTGTATATATATATATATATATATATATATATACACAGTGGGGCAATATATATATATATATATATATATATATATATATATATATATTGCCCCACTGTGTATATATATATATATATATATATATACACAGTGGGGCAATATATATATATATATATATATATATATATATATATATATATATATATATATATATATATATTGCCCCACTGTGTATATATATATATATATATATATATATTGCCCCACTGTGTGTATGTATATATATATATATATATATATATATATATATATATATATATATATATATATATATATACATATGTGTGTGTGTATATATATATATATATATACACAGTGGGGCAAAAAAGTATTTAGTCAGCCACCGATTGTGCAAGTTCCCCCACTTAAAATGATGACAGAGGTCAGTAATTTGCACCAGAGGTACACTTCAACTGTGAGAGACAGAATGTGAAAAACAAATCCATGAATCCACATGGTAGGATTTGTAAAGAATTTATCCGTAAATCAGGGTGGAAAATAAGTATTTGGTCACCTCAAACAAGGAAAATCTCTGGCTCTCACAGACCTGTAACGTCTTCTGTAAGAAGCTTTTCTGTCCCCCACTTGTTACCTGTATGAATGGCACCTGTTTGAACTCATCATCTGTATAAAAGACACCTGTCCACAGCCTCAAACAGTCAGACTCCAAACTCCGCCATGGCCAAGACCAAAGAGCTTTCGAAGGACACCAGGAAAAGTATTGTAGACCTGCACCAGACTGGGAAGAGTGAATCTACAATAGGCAAGCAGCTTGGTGTGAAGAAATCAACTGTGGGAGCAATCATCAGAAAATGGAAGACATACAAGACCACTGATAATCTCCCACGATCTGGGGCTCCACGCAAGATCTCATCCCGTGGGGTCAAAATGATCATGAGAACGGTGAGCAAAGATCCCAGAACCACACGGGGGGACCTGGTGAATGACCTGCACAGAGCTGGGACCAAAGTAACAAAGGTCACCATCAGTAACACACTACAACGGCAGGGAATCAAATCCCGCAGTGCCAGACGTGTTCCGCTGCTGAAGCCAGTGCATGTCCAGGCCCGTCTGAAGTTTGCCAGAGAGCACATGGATGATACAGCAGAGGATTGGGAGAATGTCATGTGGTCAGATGAAACCAAAGTAGAACTTTTTGGTATAAACTCAACTCGTCGTGTTTGGAGGAAGAAGAATACTGAGTTGCATCCCAAGAACACCATACCTACTGTGAAGCATGGGGGTGGAAACATCATGCTATGGGGCTGTTTTTCTGCCAAGGGGACAGGACGACTGATCCGTGTTAAGGACAGAATGAATGGGGCCATGTATCGTGAGATTTTGAGCCAAAACCTCCTTCCATCAGTGAGAACTTTGAAGATGAAACGAGGCTGGGTCTTCCAACACGACAATGATCCAAAACACACCGCCCGGGCAACAAAGGAGTGGCTCCGTAAGAAGCATTTGAAAGTCCTGGAGTGGCCTAGCCAGTCTCCAGACCTCAACCCCATAGAAAATCTGTGGCGGGAGTTGAAAGTCCGTGTTGCTCGGCGACAGCCCCAAAACATCACTGCTCTCGAGAAGATCTGCATGGAGGAATGGGCCAAAATACCAGCTACTGTGTGTGCAAACCTGGTAAAGACCTATAGTAAACGTTTGACCTCTGTTATTGCCAACAAAGGTTATGTTACAAAGTATTGAGTTGTATTTTTGTTATTGACCAAATACTTATTTTCCACCCTGATTTACCAATAAATTCTTTACAAATCCTACCATGTGGATCCATGGATTTTTTTTTCACATTCTGTCTCTCACAGTTGAAGTGTACCTCTGGTGCAAATTACTGACCTCTGTGCAAGTTCCCCCACCTAAAATGATGACAATCGGTGGCTGACTAAATACTTTTTTGCCCCACTGTATATATCAGCAATCAATCAGAAAATCATTGGTTCATATTACAATTAAATATGAACAGGCTCCTTAGATGTAAGCAGTTCAGATCTGATGTCATTTACATTCTTCACACAGCACATTCGTCCAGGCTGACAGGTAAACATAGAACTAATCTCAGGTAA
This sequence comes from Copadichromis virginalis, assembly GCF_057382275.1. Taxonomy (NCBI): domain Eukaryota; kingdom Metazoa; phylum Chordata; class Actinopteri; order Cichliformes; family Cichlidae; genus Copadichromis; species Copadichromis virginalis. The sequence continues at coordinate 4,458,068 of NW_028188589.1, read as the reverse complement.
CATGACTCATAGTAGAGATCCAGTAAGAAAGATTGCAGGCTCTAATATTATTACCACACAATCCAAGGACACACCAACAGCTCAGATTTGTAGAACTATTTAAACAAATGTCTTTTGAATATTCAATTCATGTTCACAGTGGGGGGGGGGGGGGGGGGGGTCGTGGAATTTTTTAAATAAAGTCTGCAACACAGAAAGAGCTGTGATCAAGCTATTTATTACTGCGCCAACACTCATCAAACATCACAGTTCAGTCATGTCAGCGCTGCCACAGAGGTCGTGCTCCTCCTCCTTTACGCCTTCCAAGGAAGAGGGAGGAAGTTACAAACTGATCCTACCACACTTCACGTGTCTCGCTATGAAACCTAACGCATCAATGGTTGTGCTGTTTTGTGCCCTTGGCCTTATCAGCACCTGTAAAGGGAGTTGTTTTCTCAAACTGCTGAAGTAAGTTCATCTAGTTTTAGCAACTTTCACTGAACAGTAACAGTGTCACAACTAAGCATATGCATAAGCACTTAAACACTTTAAATGAGAATAACAGAACATTTCTATTACAGAGGCTGGAACCTGTCCCAGTAGTAGGTAGAGCACACCTGGACAGGTCACCAGTCTGACAGAGGACTAACACAGAGACAGACATCAGAGTAACAAATCTATTTAAAATTAATGTAAGTTTGCTGCAGCTGTATGTATGAACATGTGTTTCTGTGCTCACAGTCCACCTCTCAGGAACCTGCAGTTCACTTTTAGTCTACTTTAAACAGACCTCACAAAAGGCTGATGTGGCTGGATCAGTAGTCTGATTTGAGTACGATACCTTTGGCCAGGGATTCATCTGGTGCATCGCTTCACTGCAGTCTTACGTATTTTCCCCACACCTGAATAAAAAAATACTGATATATACAAATAACAGCTTCAGCTGATGCAGCCTGACTCAATCCTAGATGTTCAGCACACAGAGACACAGAGGTGCCGTTTAAAGTTTAGTGTTAACCTGAGTCACTGATCATTTGCAGTATTACAGAGTCTGGCAGTCTTTGCATGATGTCCACGTCACTGTAAGTTTCTAGCTGACTTCACTGCAATTTCAATTTCAATTTCTGCTGTTCACAAACGCTGTCCATCTAATCTGACTGAGCTGGAGCTGTTTTGCAAAGAAGAATGGGCAAAGATTTCAGTCTGTAGATGTGCAAAGCTGGCAGAGACAGACCCTAAAAGACTGGCAGCTGGAACTGCAGCAAAAGCTGGTTCTACAAAGTGTTGACTCAGGGGGCTGAATAATTACGCACACCCCACTTTGCAGTTATTTATTTGTAAAAAATGTTTGGAATCATGTATGATTTTCGTTCCACTTCTCACGTGTGCACCACTTTGTGTTGGTCTTTCACCTGGAAGTCCAATAACATTGATTCATGTTTGTGGCTGTAATGTGACAAAATGTGGGAAAGTTCAAGGGGGCCGAATACTTTTGAAAGCCACTGTATATGTAGACACAGGACTACAAGTAGAAGATCAGACATGAAAGTGGAGATAACACAGAAGACCTGCAGCAAAGGTCAGAGGTCAGACTGGGCCCTGGATTCAACAATGAGCCAATGATCATCAAGCAGTGACTAAAGCAGAGCCCTGACGTTCTGACATTCATCACACAGTCAGAACAAATGTCTGCTGATGACTTCATCTCATGAAACGACTGATAGATGTCAGTTCATTGATCAGCTGAGCTGCTGATCTTCATCGTCACAGAAACATTCAGCTTGTTTCAATCAGTAAATAACTCCCACTACTCCCAGTTTGAACTGTTCCCACTCAAAATGCTGTGAGAACAATGATCATTGTAGAACTTCACAAACATCACGTGTTGTTTTCCACATGTAAGATCAGCAAACACACAGAAACTTCCTGTTGCCACACACGGCCTCTAAAATCTCTTCCACGCTTTCTGTCTGAAGTCCACTCTCTGTGTCGGATCCACAGGAAACAACAAGATCTTATTAACATGGTTTTCAATGTGTCTCCTTCCAAAAAGTCCAACCAATGAACAAATGTGTGTATTTGTGGAGGCCGAACAAAAGCATGACACATTTCTCTGTTTCTATAAACTGGAGTCAAACACAAACATGAAGAGTTTCACTGACAGACTCCAAAATGCCCCCACAGTGGATCAAAGGGAAATCCTACAGTGTGGCCAGAGACTCTTAATGGCTCCAACATCAACACATCCACAATGTTGGATCCAGTTCTGCCTCACAGAGTTACTAAGACACACCCTCTGCAGCATCACAACAGCTCCACCTGCTCCACCTGCCTCCTCAGCATCTGTACACCTGAAGAGAAAAGAAAGGCTCCAACAGCTCAAATCTACAAAGGATTCATGAAGTTTCATCCAACAATAACATGTTTGCCTTCCACAGTGTGCTGTTAGACACCACTGTACCTCTGCCATTTCAAAAAGAGCAGCTTGGGAACATTTTGGCTCCAAACACTTTGTGTTTAAGTTCTTTGTTTTCTTTGTGAAGCCGACAACATCTGGAGCTTTGTGACTCATAGAAACATCATTTTGTTCTTTAGATGACAGCAGATTGGGACTGAATAATCAATCACTATCAAACCAATAAAGACAAACATGCTGATTTTACAGGAACTTTGTTGGAGAAGCTGCAAAGACATGAAACTGGTGGAGATCCCAAACCAGTTGATAGTGCTGGTTATTCCAAATAAAGCTGTTTCCCTTTGAGATGAAATGACTTTGTGTCCTGATATATAATAAAGATGTTGTTGTTTTTGAGCCCCTGTATTAAAAGTAGTTTAAAGTCAGCTTGAGTTTGATGTCTTTATGTCAAAGCTGCTCATGATGTTGAGCTGCTGATGGAATAAAAACAATATAAAAGCATGTAGTCCAGACTTAAATGTAGCCTGTTGTTAGCTGAGGTCCACACACAGTGTTTGACAGTGTAAAGTGTGTGAAAGGGCTGCTGGTGGAGCTCACTAGGATGAGCAGGTGACCACGAGGTGGAGAGCAGCTGGCCTGGCTTTGACCCGGGCCACGCCCCCTTTCTCTCTGCTTTGCTGTCACTTATCTTCACTGCTCTGTCCAATAAAGCTGAAAAAGGCCCCGAATCAAAGAAATCTGCTGCAGCCTCTGAAATGTCTTCTGTTTCCTTCCCGATGGCTTTTTCACCGTCAGCCCTTCAGACAGTCCAGCAGCATTTATGATGATGTCATGATGTTGAAGAGGCTGCTACGGTGGCCTCCCATGACCCCCAGCCTCATCACAGCTGAGATGCAGACATTTGAAAACATTCAGCAGACAACTGAATAACAGTCCAACACAACAGTCTGTGTGCAGACACACACTGACCTTTCATAGAGTCAAACACAGCTGGTTGAGTCATTTCTCTGTGAGTCTAAAGTGAATCTAGTATTTGAAAGTCCACTTCCTGTATTTGTTGTTGAAGACTTCTTCAGCTTCTTCTCAAGGACATCAGCTGCTTGTTTGGCAGCAGAGGCAGTTAAGAAGCTTCCTGAAAAACACTGAACAGTGAGTTCACTGTGGCATATGACAGATTCAGCTTTCTGTGTGCAAATGTGTCTGTGTCGACCTTTCAAATGCTGTTGAATCCAAAACATCAGCGGCTCCTCGGCTGCTCACTTCATGCACTTCTGTCTGTGTGACAGTCCAATGACATCACAGCTGTTTCCAGCCCCAGTGTCTCAGGACTGGACACCTTTAAACATGTCGAGGATCAAACAGCGTCCAGCTAAACACACATGAAACTATCAGAGCTGACAATCATTCCAATAACATCTAATGGTTCATGTATGTAGACACAGGACTACAAGGAAATGGCTCTCAGCATCTGGCTGTGGGAACACATGAGTCCCTGTTTGTGTTCAGATTGTGTGCATGTTTTAGACGTGTGTCACATGTAGAAACACAACAATCCCACAATGACACACAGATGTGTTTGACACAGCTGTGCAGCTGTAAGTTGTTTCTAATGATTCATTGAAGCTCTTCTAACATTCTGGAGACGATCAGTACATGAATCTGTTCAACACGACAACAATTTGACTTCAGTGTGAACGTTTGCATTAAATAACCTTCTTCATCCAGCTGACAGCATCTTCATCCTATGATGTGAACAGTTCCTCCTGTTGATGACAAACCTCTGACAGGATCTGCTTGAGGAGCTTTTTCATGTGCAGCTCTCTGAGCTCAGGGCTGAGCTGCTGTTTCATCTTTAAGAGCTGCTGCCTCCTCGCCGGACTTGTTCTCCTCTTCTTCTCCTAATGACACCATTTCTGCTTCATATAAAATTCAATAAAGATGCTGACATGTATCTGTAGCAACAACATCATTGAATCTAGAACAACTGGAGCCAAACCAGTGGCTCTGCTGGGATCACTGGTGAGCCAACACTTCCTTGTTGATGCAGATTTCAGGGCTTCCTTTTGCTCCTCCGTTATAACTGTTCTCTCTTCTCAACACATGATGACACAAAGGAATCAGCAGTGACAAAGATGATGCTGAAGAGAAGCACACACTTCACACATATAACAGACCAGTGCAGTTACACACACCTCTGCTCGACATCAGGCCTCAAACAAAGACACAAAACACTAACTTGACTCTAAACAGAAGAAACGAGCAGCTGTTTCTGTTCTGTGCTTATTTATATTTGACACACATGCTTCTCTTTGTGCAAACACACATCGCACTATAAGGGTAACCTCGCACACAATGATTGGACAGCACAGTGATGATGCTGGGAGATCCTATACGCAGCAACACAGAAACACTGAGAACTTTAAACAATGATGGAAAGTGTTATAAATGACTTGTTGGCCTCTGATCTGTCACAAACAGCTGAAACGTGTCTCTCATGAGTCACATGAAGGTTTTTGACAGAAAGGACAAAAAGTAGCTGCAGTCAGTTTGTGTCATTTTTATATTTATTCATCTGGGAGAAAAATCTGAGGGACATTAAAATGTGTTTTCAACAGAGACAAGAACATGAATATAACAGAACAGGTAAATGAACATGTTTCAAGTAAACAGCTGGACTGATCAGGTCCAAACACAGAGTGATAAACTTGTCAAACAGCTGTCATATCTTTATATAGAAGCTCTTTATAAATGCTGCTCACTGCAGTCTGTTTACTAATAATGTCAAAGTGTTAGAAACACAGAAACATCAGAATGGTCTTTGTTCACAGAAACCTGTCTGGGATCCTTTGTTGTTCTTTTGATGCAGAGTTACATTATAAATATAAAGAGTTATTTCAGAGTCTCATCAGTTTTCCTGCATGTCTTTATTTAACACATCAGCAGGGCTGAAGCTCTCATGTTAAACACACACTGATCTATGGACACGTTCATGTGTTTCTAACAGAACCAGGCTGTTATCAGCCTGCACTAACATTATGTCACACACACTGAATGTAACAGTGACAGTTTACATCATCACACAATCAGCTGTGATTGTTTCACTGTCATCAAACGAGTCAACAGGAAGTAGAATCAATAGAAACCAATCATTTACTGACAGCATGTCTGATGGAAATAAGTGCAGATTATGTATGAAGTCTAACTGCACACAGTAACTGTGTTACAATAAGGACTTAACAGCGCCCTCTGCTGGAGTGTTTCAGTACTGCGTTAACTAGAATACACCACCTCCTCCTCACACCACCTGCTACAGCTCTACTCTTCTATGACTACAGTCATCCACAGCACTGATGTGAGGTCACATGGTTCATATGTAAGGAGCACAGCTGACCTCAGGTCAGTTTAATGACTGTGAGCAGCAGCTGTGTTATTGTCACTGTGACAGGGAGACACTCTCAGACACAGCGCTCATGTCAGCTTGTTCTCATGCAGGAGGATCAGGAGCTCCATGTTTGTCTTTCTGTTTGAATCATGATGTGTTTGTGCCATCAGAGTCTGTCATGAGTACTCAGGGTTTCACAGCAGCTCTTCTGGATGCTGACGAGGACTCCAACCTCATGTTTCACCTCTCTGAGCTTCTGATGTCTGTGAACACTCGTGTTTCTTCTCTGGGCTCATCTGGACAAAAACACCTTTCTGTGTTTGGCTGCAGCCTCATTCTGACTGACAGGAAGTGTGTTATCCATGAGCTGCACTTCTGTCAGGAAGTTTCCTGCTGTGTTTCCTGTCTGTGGACAAACACGAGTGTTCCAGCTGAGGACTTGGTTCCTTCCACCTGTCCATACAGGACATCACGCTGTCTGCAGCTCTGTAAATGCAGCTCCAGGTCCTTCCACGTGCTGCTCTGTATTTGTGCAGTTTGTAGTGTGTCCTGGGAAACGTAGCACACATGGTGTTCTTCTGCTGTTTCCTCCTTTCACTGAGTGTGAAACACTGACGCTGTGCTGTTGTTCACAGAGGGGAGCTGATTCTAGCTGCAGCTGGACTCTGTCATCTAACTGAATGTGTTGGTGCTGATCACGGGGCTCTGAGGGGGGAGCAGCAGGAGGACTCTGGATGCTGACGTCAGTGTATCTGTGGAAGCTCCCACAGCGTGTCTGTCATTCAATATTGTGCTGTATATTGTATCTATGCAAAGATGAACAGACTGTGTGTTCACTGGTCTCTGTGCTGCAGCTCTGATGTCATCATCACTCCCTCCGCCACCCTCAGCAGTCCCAGCATGCTGCTGTGGTGCACCCCACCCTCACTCTACACCTGAGCCACAGACCACACCCTCCACCTCAATATACACCACAGTTTTCTCTGCTGTGGAAATGAGATCAGGAGGAAATCATCATTATTATTATTTAATAAACGCTCACATTAATGTGGGCTTATTTGTTTCATATTAGAAACATTAGTTGAGTGTTTTTAGTATAAAATGGTCAAAGTCCCTCTTTTTGCTCCTCCCCTCACCTGTGGATGGGCGGTGCTGTTACCGTGGTGACAGCTTGGATGTGTTTCAGTCCTGCCTGGTTATCACTGCAGGAATCTTTCACATTTATTACAGGTAATAACTCTGATTTTTCTGTGTATTATGAACCAAATGTATCCTGATACACACAGAGATGGATGAGCAGAGGTTTTTTTTGCAGTTTATGTAGTTACTATGGACTTAATGCATACATATTATTAAAATTAGGGCTATAACAGTTGTATTGATGTATAGCAACTTGAAATGCTCCCACAAATGGCTCCACAGCATGTAAAAATATAACAAAAGCTCTGGCGGACTTGGTTCTGTGGTCAGTCTTAAAGGGTGAAGTTAAACTCTGTAATCTTCACTGTGTCACAGAGTTCAGTGAGTCCCGTTATTCACAGTATCAATCAGATCATCAGAGAACAGCTGATCAGCAATCAGTGGTGCCAACAGCGCCTCCTGTGGTGAGAGGATGCAATAATGCAACGTAGCATTTTTCCACTCAACACTTGCAGTCATGGAAACTGTCTGTTGGATCTGTGTGACGTTGCTTTCTTGGTTAGAGTTCCTCACAAATGTCCAGATGATTCTTCTAATGAGGCGTCGACCATGTTTGCAGCTCTTTGGAAGAAAACGTCGCCCTTTGCCATCCTTACTTTTCTTTGACTTCTTCAAATGCAGCTGAACTCCAGCTGGTATTTTCTTGGACTTTGCAGCTGTTTCTGGTCATCAGTTCCTTCCTGCAAACCTCTGAAGCTGAACAACAATGATGCTGCATTGCTGGCTGATCCCAAAAGGTTGATTCTGTTCATCTGGACGTTTTCAGAAACGTTTGCTCACTGATCAGGTGACTTCTTCAGTCTCAGCTGACTGCAGCTTTACAAGCTTACAAACAGCACATTTGCACAATGACTGAAAGCAGCAGCACCTGATATATATGATACTAATATAATACATATACATATATAATCCATACTAATGATGAAGGAACTGAGCTCACAGTCCATTGTTCATTCAGTGAACTACTCAGTTTATTTTGGGCCTCAGAAATGCTCACTCTGTTTGTACATCACTGTCAGCAATAGACTCATTCTGCTGTGTGGACAGGAACACATGTGACATCACTTCCTGTTTGTTTGTGACTGAAGAAGTTTACAAGGAATCATTTAGAAGAGTTTCAAACATCAACTGATTGAATCCATGAATCTGAAAACGTGTTTGTGAGTGAAAGAGACAGACATGTACAGACTGAACTATCTGTTCAACAGTCAGAGTGTTTCTGTAACAGGAGACACTCTTTACACTCCACTCAGCACAGGGACACTGAGCCACCAGGAAACCAGGACCTAAACCCAGGATAAAGAGTTTGAGTGAATGTGGTGTTGAAGGTGTGGAGGTGGATCAGAGTGTCAGAGGAGACTCTGTAGAAGGACAGAGTGCCAGCAGGACAGTCCACATACACTGCTGCTCTGTTAGAGACAGAGGAGGAGGAGGAGGAGGAGGAGGAGATGGATGTTACTCTGTTATTGTGCCAGACATAACCAGGACCATCATCAGTGCAGAACAGACTCCAGGACTGATCATTGCATCCAAACACACAGTCATCACTGCCTCCTTTCCTTCTGATGCTTCTGTAACTCACTGATATATAAACGTTTCCTCTCCACTCGACCTCCCAGTAACAGCGACCAGTCAGACCATTTCTACACAGCAGCTGTTCCCAAACATCAAATCTGTCTGGATGATCAGGATATGACTGAACCTCCTTCACACATGTCACCTTCCTGTTGTTGTCAGACAGTTGGAGCTTTGTGTTCACTGTGTTTGTGTCGATTGTGAGTTGACAGGAATCTGATGGAGAGAACAAACACAATCCAGCTGCAGTTATTGATCCATCATCTGTTCATTGATTGACACTTTGATGATGACTCCTGACATGATGAAGATGGTTGAATGTGTGCTGCTTTGTTTTCATGAATCCCATTAAAAACACACTTACACTTCCTCAGACCTGGTCTCAACCATCGGACTCCAGCAGGCTCCACCCTGAAAGGAGGAGGGGGGTCAGAGCAGCACAGTCAGCATGCACACATGGACATTACATGGCTCTCACACACACACTGTTACACACTGAGCTCAAAGCTCGGCTCCACTGTTTTATTCAAAGAAATCTACATTTATTTATCAGCACATTTAAAAACAGCTTGAGCCAAAGTGCTGCACAGAGTAGAGAGAAAATAGGAAACATACACAGTAATGACTATAAAGACTGGTCAGGATTGAAAGCTACAGAGTACAAATGTGTTTCCAACCGGCTTTTAAAAATGTCCAGTGTTGGTGACGACCTGATGTGAAGGGCGACTGTTCCAGAGTTTGGCTGCAGCCATCGATAAAGCTCACCTCTGTTTTTACGTCTAGTTCTGGTCAGAAGCTGCTTATCTGCAGACCTGAGGGCTCCACTTGGATTCTTTTGTTAAAGAGAGATAAGATGGAGCCAATCCATTCACAGATTTAAAGACAACCAGATCTGGAAGTGGATTCTACCACGTACTGGTAACCAGTGGAAAAAGCTGGTGATGGGTCGTCTAGCACAGACCCACCGCTGGAACCAGACAATTGATGAGGGAGAGAACTGTGACAGCGCCGTTCCTTCACTTGACCTCAGTCGCTCTCGTCTGCTCCCTCGTAACACTGCTCTTTATTGAGCTTACATGAATATGCACAAGTTCATTATGACGTCTTACACAGGTATGAACAAAGAGTACCAGTCTGTGCATAGTGTGTGTGTGTGTGTGTGTGTGTGTGTGTGTGTGTGTGTCTGTGTGTGTGTGTCTGTGTGTGTGTCTGTGTGTGTCTGTGTGTGTGTGTTTGTGTCTGTGTGTGTGTGTTTGTGTCTGTGTGTGCGTGTGTGTTTGTGTCTGTGTGTGTGTTTGTGTCTGTGTGTGTGTGTTTGTGTCTGTGTGTGTCTGTGTGTGTCTGTGTGTGTTTGTGTCTGTGTGTGTGTTTGTGTCTGTGTGTGTGTTTGTGTCTGTGTGTGTGTGTTTGTGTCTGTGTGTGTCTGTGTGTGTGTGTGTGTGTGTGTGTCTGTGTGTGTGTGTGTGTGTGTGTGTCTGTGTGTGTGTGTGTGTGTGTTCCAGATGTGACCCTGTGACCCCAAAGCTGGTGCTAAGAGTCCAGCGGTCCCCCTAACAAAGGGCTCTTATACTTAACCAGACACAGAGTAGGTGTCCTCCTACACCAGGGGTCTCAAACTCGCGGCCCGCGGGCCAATTGCGGCCCGCAGGACGATAGTTTTTGGCCCCACCTTAATATGAAAATGTAATGTTAGTTTGATAATGTATGACACTTTACAGTGTTGTGGGCGGAGCTGAATTAACCCACCAATCAGGGTGGGATATGGATCTCAGGGGACACCAGCCGGGCTTGATGCAAGCAGGGAAACATTTCTCAATGAGTCAAAGTTCCAGCAGCGTTGCCCTGGAGTGTTTCTTTCTTTCCTGTGCCTGGCTGGCTTCCTCCTTTCTATTGGGCAAACGCCGACATTTGCCCCAGCGCGCTGCGTTCACAACACTTCAAAAAAAGTTGTTTTTTTAAGTTGCTGCCCAGCGGGACATTATACGTATATAGATTTATACACACGTCAGTGGGATTTCAAGTTATTTTTCCACAGAGAGAGATCTCATATTAACTCTCACAGTGATGCGTAGGCGGCGGGATAAAAGAAAAGTCATGAACTCAATGCAGCCCAATTTAGTCTGCAGTCACATAGCGACACCTGTTCATCGGCAACAACAGTCCCCGGTAACCCGGACTAATTATAGGGTCGCACCGTAATTTGTGGCTCGATGTTTTTATTTGCATCACTGCGTTTGCATTGCAGCAAACATGAACATTACATATATTTCAATATAATGTAAAAGCAGTCAAAACAACTAACATCAGAAACAGCTGATGTTATTTGTTATATGTCACGGTGTCATTTCCGCTTCTTTCTCCTGTAACAACAGCCCGGCGCCGTGAGCAGTCGCCTTTTTTGCGCTCGCTATCCCTGCACTTTCTACCATCTGCAAACGCCACGGTGTTCGTGTCGTCATGAAAGACATGAACATCGAGCGTAAAAACAAAGGAGACTGCTACCGGCTTTTTATCTGCCGATCGCCGTGCTACGGTTGCAAGAAAAAGAAGCAGAAATGACATTCTCTACGCGTTGAGACGTTCCCCGTCCGTCGGCTAAACGCTTGATTGAAACTTCAATGCGACAGTGACACCAAGTAGAATTATAAATGTCACATAGCCCCAAACATGTCTTTTTCAAAGCCTGCGGTGAAGAGAAAGGTTGGTGATGAGCACCGACAATTTCAGGAAAAGTGGGAAATGCAATATTTCTTTGTTGAGCACAGGGGCACCCCGACCTGTCTTATTTGCACAGAGAAAGTTGCGCTGCACAAGGAATACAATTTGAAACGTCATTACACAACTAGACATGCTGAGCTGGATGCAAAATACCAGGGAGACGAGAGAGCGAACCGGGTTGCCAGTCTTAAAACAGATCTACTGAGGCAGCAAGATTTCTCCAAGAAAGCAACCAAAGAGAATAATGCAGCAGTCGGAGCCACGTGGTTAGTGAGATGATTGCTAAAGCAGGGAAGCCATTCACAGAAGGTGCATTTGTCTAAAAGTGCATATTGCAGGCTGCAAATATAGTCTGTCCGGGAAAGAAAGGTCAGTTTAGCAACATCAGCCTTTCTGCCAACACCGCAGCAGATCGCATTTCTGACCTGTCAAGTGACATTTATGACCAACTGTGTGAGAAAGCCAAATGTTTCAGTGTATACTCAGTCGCTCTTGATGAGACCACAGACATCACCGACACTGCCCAGCTCCCAATGTATGTCCGTGGTGTTGATGACAGTTTTGAAGTGATGGAGGAGCTGCTCACAGTAATTCCAATGCATGGCCAGACCACCGCTCAGCAGATATTTACAAGCTGTGTGATGCCATTGAGAATGTTGGTTTGCCATGGAAGAGGTTTGTTGGAATAACAACAGATGGAGCGCCATCAATGACAGGGAGGAAACATGGACTGGTGGCACAAAACAAACTGGAAGAGGAAGGCGTGGAGGAGGCCATTGCTCTGCACTGCATCATCCATCAGCAGGTCCTTTGCAACAAATGCCTGAAGTTTGACAATGTGATGTCTATTGTTGTGAAATGCATCAACCAAATCAGATCCAGGGGCTTAAAGCACCGAAGGTTCTGAGCTTTTTTTAGAGGAAATGGAGTCAGAATATGGGGATGTGCTCGACTTCACTGAGGTACGTTGGCTCAGCAGGGGAAATGTATTAAAGAGACTTTTTGAGTTGAGAGCAGAAGTGAAGCCTTCATGGAGAAGGATGGAGTTAGTGTTCCTGTGCTAACTGATCCCAAATGGCTCATGGACTCAGCTTTTCTTGTTGATATGACACATGAGCTTAATGTACTGAACAAGACGTTACAAGGCCAGCGGCAACTTGTCAGTGCTGCCTATGACAACGTGAGAGCATTCTCCACAAAACTGGCGCTCTGGAAAGCTCAGCTCTCTCAGACAAACCTTTGCCATTTCCCAGCATGCAAGGCACTCGTGGATGCAGGCACACCATTCAGTGCTGACGAGTATGTTGATGTCATTTTGAGGCTACAGGAGGAATTTGATCACAGATTTGCTGACTTCAAGACACACAGAGCCACCTTTCACATTTTTGCGGACCCCTTCTCCTTTGATGTGCAAGATGCCCCTTCTGTGCTTCAAATGGAGCTCATTGAGCTGCAGTGCAACTCTGAACTCAAAGCAAAGTTCAGGGAGGTGAGTGGAAAAGCAGACAAGCTTGGACAATTTTTGAGAGACTTGAGCCCTAGTTTCCCTCGGCTTTCCCGAATGTTCAAGCGGACCATGTGCCTTTTTGGTAGCACATACTTGTGCCAAAAGCTCTTCTCCACTTTGAACTTCAATAAGTCCAAGTACAGGTCCAGACTTACGGATGATCATCTTCAAGACATACTGAGGGTCGCAACTGCTTCCTCCCTCAGGCCAAATCTGGCTCGGCTATGCGAGAGGAAACGCTGCCAGGTCTCTAGCAGCAAGGAGTAGGCAAGAGAAGCTATGTTCAGAAGAACAGTTCATTTTCTACAGTGTTCCATTCATGTTCAGAAGAAGGTTATAGAACTGTTAATACAGACATTTCAATCTAAATACAGCAGATATAGAAGACTGAAAGAAAAACACAAGTTCACTGACTAAAAATATCTTATTATTATTTTATTTATGTATTACAGATTGATTTTTTTTCTTATTAATTCTTAATTTGTTTATTTATTTTTCACATTTTGTGTTAAAAAATAAAAATAAAGAGATTTGAGAAGATTGGAATTTTTTAACCATGCCTTTCTTGTGGAAAACCTAATGCGGCCCAGCCTCACCCAGACTCTGCCTGCAGCGGCCCCCAGCTAAATTGAGTTTGAGACCCCTGTCCTACACCATAAATCAGTAAGAGAGGGTACGACCTCTCTCATGGCCCCAAGTGGTGTGTGCATGCCAGAGCACTCTGGAAGGCACACAGAGTCTTTACAGACTACTCAGGATCAAACCTCTATCATTATGCAATCGATTATACAACTCTAAGCATATATGAGTAAATATTTCTAAGCATAAATGACAATCAACAATATAAACCTTACAGCTGGTTTTAATAACAGAATTCATTTGTTTCTCAAACGAGAAAGAGCTATCGAGAAACACTCCTAAATCTTTAGTTCTTAACTTTTCCAGTGGGCCAAGGTCAACATTATCTGCTAATGCTAAATAGGCTGCCGTTATTAACTAATGCTAATTTGACATGAATTAGCATTATGCACTAATGCTAACACTTACTTTTTTTAACAATGTGAGTAGCTAATGCTAACACTATTTCCCTTAACTTTATAACAATGTGAACGGCTAATGCTAACACTCTTTTTCCTAGCATTACAACATCTGAGCTGCTAATGCTAAGTAGGCTGCCATTAGCACCTACGTCTAATTTAAGGCAAATACGCATTAGAACCTAATGCTCATATCGTTTTCCTTTGCTTTATAACAATGTGAGCAGCTACTGCTAAATAGCATTAGCTAATAACAGCAGTCTAATTTAATGCAAGTTAGCCTCATTTGCATTACAACGATGTGAGGAGTTAACGCTAAGTATGCTGTCATTAGTGGCTAATTCTAATTAGGGGTGAATAAATATTACCAGCTAATGCTAATATCGTATTCTCTTCCCTTTTAACAATGTGAGCAGCTAGTGCTAGGTAGGCTGATGCTAGCAGCTAATGCTAAAGCTAATTTAATGTGAATTAGCATCACATTAGTGAGGAGTTAATGCTAAGTAGACTGCCATTAGCAGGTAATGCTAATTTTAGGTGAATAGGAATTGGCAGATAATGCTAATACCATATTTTCTTGCTTTATAACAATGTGACCAGCTAATGCTATGTAGGTTGCCGTTATTAGCTAATACTAATTTGAGGTGAATTAGCATTATCCCCTTATGCTAACAATGTTTTTTCTTACTTTTTAACAATACAAGTAGCTAATGTGAACACTTTTTTTTTTATTGAATTCTAATTTTTCCCTTGCGATGTGAAGAGTTAATGCTAAATAGGATGCCATTAGTGGCTAATTCTAATTTTAGATGAGAAAGCATTAGAAGCTAATGCTAATACCATATTTTCTTGCTTTATATCAATATTAGTAGGTAATGCTAAGTACGTAGCCATTATTAGCTAATGCTAATTTAGGTGAATTAGCATTATCTGCTAATGCTAACACTGTTTTTGCCAACTCTTTTCCCTTGCATTATAACAATATGAGCAGCTAATGCTAAGAAGGCTGCCATTATTAGGTAATGCTAATTATTATGTGTGTTAGCATTATCCGCTGCTGCTAGCAATGTTTTATCTTACCTTTTAACAATATCAGCAGCTAATGCTAACACTACTTTAATTTCAGTTAAACCTACTTAGCATTAATTAACTTCATTTAGCATTAAGAAGGTTTTGCTATAGGCTACCATTAGTGGCTAATGCTAATTTTAGGTAAATAGAAATTGGCAGCTAATGCTAATACCATATTTTCTTGCCTTATAACAATGTGACCAGCTAATGCCAAGCAGGTGCCATTATTAGCTAATACTAATTTGAGATGAATTAGCATTATCCGCTTATGCTAACAATGTTTTTTCTTACTTTTTAACAATACGCCATTAGTGGCTAATTCTAATTTTAGATGAAAAAGGATTAACAGCTAATGCTCATAATGTTTCCTTTGTAAGAATGACAGCAGCTAATGATACGAAGTCTACCGTTATTAACTAATGCTAATTTGATGAGAATTAGCATTATCCGATAATGGTAACTCTTTTCCCCTGCATTATAACAATGTCAGGAGTTAATGCTAAGTAGACTGCCATTAGTGGCTAACTCTAATTAGGGGTGAATAATTATTAGCAGCTAATACTAATACCGTTTTCTCTTTTTCCTTATAACAACTTGAGCAGCTAATGCTAATTTGATGCAAATTAGCATTATATTAGTGAGCAGTTAATGCTAAGTAGGCTGCCATTATTAACTAATACTACGTTGACGTGAATTAGCATTATGCGCTACTGCTAATAGTGTTTTCTCTTACTTATTAAAAATGATAGTAGCTAATACTAATACTCTTTTCCGTTGGGTAACAACAAAGTGAGGAATTAATGCTAAGTTGGCTGCTTTTAGCGGCTTATTCTAATTAGGGGTGAATAATTATTAGCAGCAAATGCTAATACCGTTTTCTCTTTCCTTATAACAATATGAGCAGTTAATGCTAATGTTAACCATTCCTCGCCGTCAGTCCCCTGACCGTGGTCGGGAGACACGAGGGGAGATGCTTCCTCCAGGGCCGAAGTTTGTCCTCCTTCGGGGTTAACTCCCTTCACTTTTGTGGAGTAGTGAGGCAGACAGAAATCAGCCGAGGCACCGGAGAGTACTGAAGAGATGAGGCTTTAATAACAGTACTGCACACTTTGGAAACACACTGCATAGCCTGTAGCCCGTTAGAACGCTGCTCCCGGTCGCCCTCTACCCATGACACACTCTCTCACTCTCTTTTTCCTCTTTCGCTCCCAGCGTTTTCTTCACGCGCATGCTCACACACACATTACATACACTCCTTACTGCACCCAGTCACACACAAGACAGCAATTCCTGCAACACTACCCCCACTCTGGATGGCAATTAAACAATAATTCCACTCCAGCATTGTAATGCATAAAACTGGTACACAATCCCCTTTACCACTTGGAGCCCACAGGAGATAAAAGTGTTAGCCATTACCGCATATAAGGTGAGGTATAGTATCAACGAGTGCACTTCAGTGACAAAGAGGTTGGCTCAAGTAAGGTGTACATACATGTGCAAAATAAAGCATTTCAAGTGCTGTTAAGTAGAAAAGAAATTACACAATTGTAACTATTACATGGCGACCGGGAATAACCAACTTATCCTAGCATCTAGGAAGGCACAAATACAAATGGATAAGTGCATGTAGCTAACCCCGTAGGTCCTTCAGATACTTTTTTAAAAAAAATGTAAACACTGGAACAATGAAAAAAAAAATATAACTCTTTTAAACCATTGTAGCTAACAGTATAGGAGGCTGAAACGATTTAAACTTGAACCGAATCTTCAGTCCTACTTGGAACTGTCCATGGTAGGTAAACCAAGTTAAGTGATCCACACTCCATACCGGTCTGGAGCTCTGCGCCGACGAGTTGGTCGCTGAAACTGCTGGCCCGGGTGGTCTGGCTCACCCACCACACCCCCACCATTCTCATGGTCTACATGGGAAGGGGACGATGGGACAACCACAACCAGAGCGGGATCAGCTGCAACTGAGACAGAAGGCTGAGAGGAGCTGGGGCCATTGCCAGTTGCAGTAGAGAACAGACTGTGCAGACCCAGATCACGGTCTGCTGGGTCATCTTCTAAAGCTGGTGGTGGGACCTCTGTAGGGGACCACTGATGAGCCTGATCAAGGACCCAGGTATTGTCCAGTGGCTCGCGGCAGCGATAATGCTTTAGCTGGTCATGGTGGACAACTTTCACTTTAGACCTTGGGTTCTTCTGGATCCGATAAACTAGGTCATCCAATTGTCCCAGGACAAAGAATGGTCCTTCATACGATGGGAGGAACTTTCTGACCTTGTTCTTGACGTGACGTGTTCCTTTGATGAGATACCACACAGGATCTCCAGTCTTATACTGTGTGTGGCAACAGTTCTTGTCATATTGCCTTTTTGCGCGCTTGACTGACTCACCCAGGGCTTCCCTGGCGATGAGGTGGGCCAGCTCCAGCCGCTCACGCATTTGCTGCACATACTCTGGAACTGAGGGTTGGTTGCCTGGATCAGGAGGTAGACCTGCGACAAGGTCCACTGGCTCACTCAGTTCTCGGCCAAACATCATGAAGTTCGGGGTGAAACCTGTAGCACTGTGTTTGGTCGCCCTGTAGGCCATAACAGCGTACGGGATCATCAGGTCCCAGTCCCAATGACAACGCTCTGCTGTGGAGGCCAGGATCTTCTGGAGAGTGGCATTGAAACGTTCAACCTGGCCATCTGACTGGGGTCGGAATGGCGTTGTATGAGTCTTATCTATGCCAAACAAACTGCACACCCCTTGGAACACATCAGATTCAAAATTGCGTCCCTGATCACTGTGTAGTGCTTGAGGTATCCCGTAGCGGCACACCCACTCAGACGCAACGACCTCGGCAACGGTTGCAGCCCGTTCATCTGGGATAGGAAAGGCTTCAGTCCACTTTGTAAAGTAGTCTTGTATCACAAGCACATATCGGTTTCTGCGCTCTGTCTCATTCAGTGGTCCCATAATGTCCAGCGCAACGCGCTCCATTGGGGCTCCTACCCGGACAGTTCCCATCGGAGCTTGCGGTGTCTTCTGGGGTCGGGCCCTGGATGCACAGCTGGTACAAGTACGGCACCAAAGAGCGACGTCTTCCCTCATGTGATACCAATAGAATCGGGTTCGTAGTCTGGCCACAGTCCTCTCGACACCAAAATGTCCACCCACTGGCCCTTCGTGCATCTGGCCCATCACTTCTGGTTGTAGCTTATGTGGCAGTACGATTTGGGGATAGAACTGGGTCTCGTCAAGGCAGTAGAAGCGACGGACCAGAACTCCATCTCTGAAGTAGAGCCGTTTCCATTGAGCCCAGTATGTCTTAGTTGCTGGGCTGCATGGTGAAACAATAGTCCATGGGGGGCGCTCACTGCTGGCCTCCATCCAGGCGCGTATGGGTGCAATGTCTGCATCAGCGTCCTGGGCTTGGCTCAGCTCCCCCATGGTCCAACCATGAAACAGAGAAGCAGTATCAAGGGTTTTAGCCACATATACTTTCTCAGTCAGCTTTACAGTGTGTGTATTAGTGGACATGTTCTGGTGTGATATGTCTGTTCTAGTGTGAATTGTCTGTTCTGAGATGTCTGTGTTGATAGGAGTGTTTTGACATAAAATGTCTGACTTTGTAAGAGCAGTTTGGTCTAAAGTCTTTGTTTCTGGTGTGGTGGTGTTATGACTTACCCCCACTAGACACACCGCTGTAGTAGCCGGTTGTCCCTCCACCCTCACCGGACTCAGCAACAGGGAGCTGGTGTCAGAGTCCAACTCGCATTGAACTGCCTGATGACTGGTCCCCCCGAGATGCTTGGGGGGGTCCTGCACTCTGCATGGACAAGACTGGCGACAGGGTCTTCTGGAGAGGCTATCAGCATTGGTGTGCACTCGACCTGGACGGTGGATGATCTCAAAGTTGTACTCGGCAAGCTTCTCGAGCCATCGAGCTAATTGTCCCTCTGGCTCTTTCATTTTTGTTAGCCACCGTAGACTGCTGTGGTCTGTGCGCACTTTGAAAGGCCGTCCAAGGAGATACTGGCGAAAGTGGGACGTGAAATCCACGACGGCTAGTAGTTCACGTCGTGTGGTGCAGTAGTTTTGTTCAGTTCTTGATAGCTTACGACTGCCATAT
Organism: Copadichromis virginalis; assembly: GCF_057382275.1. Lineage (NCBI taxonomy): Eukaryota > Metazoa > Chordata > Actinopteri > Cichliformes > Cichlidae > Copadichromis > Copadichromis virginalis. The sequence goes on along the minus strand of NW_028188589.1, from coordinate 4,439,054 downwards.
GCCAGCACACGTTCCACGCCCTGTTGCATCTGTGACAGCACCGCGCCGATGCCAGTGTCGCTGGCATCAGTGTCTAGTGTCATTTCTCCATGGTCAAGTGGATAGCCAAGAACAGGGGCAGAGGTGAGTCGACACTTCAGCTTGTCGAAAGCTGCTTGGTGCTCAGCATGCCACTGAAAATGTGCATTCTTCTTGGTCAGGTTGTGCAGGGGTTCGGCTATAGAGGCAAAATCTTTCACAAACCGGCGGTAATATGAGGCCAGGCCGATGAAGCGTCTGACCTCCTGGATGGACGTAGGTGTGGGCCACATCTGAACCTTTTGAACTTTGCTGGGGTCGGTAGCCACACCATGCTCGGATACCACATGGCCAAGATAAGCAACTTCGCGGCGAAAGAGGCAGCATTTGGCAGGTTTCAGTTTCAAGTTAGCTTGTTGAAGTCTATAGAATACCTGGCCAAGCCGTTGCAGCATCCCTGACACGTCCTTAGCCAGCACGATGATGTCGTCCAAGTAGACCAGGCAGGTCTCCCACTGCATGCCAGCCAGGACGCGGTCCATCAGCCGCTGGAACGTTGCCGGGGCATTGCATAGTCCAAATGGCATGACGTTCCACTCAAAGAGGCCTGTCCTAGTGCAGAAAGCGGCGGCCCTGCGTGCTCTAGGCGTCAGCTCAACCTGCCAGTAGCCAGATGCGAGGTCTAATGTGCTGAACCATCTGGCAGTTGAGAGTGTGTCCAGCGTGTCCTGGATGCGGGGCAGTGGGTAGGCGTCTGTTATGGTGCGGTCGTTGAGAGCCCTGTAGTCAATGCAGAGACGGTATGTCCCATCTTTCTTACGCACCATAACGATGGGCGAGGCCCAGCTGCTGCAGCTGCGTTGGGCGAGACCGCTCTGTAGACTGTCGTAGATCTGCTGATCAGCATTTTGCTGCTTTTCCCCTGCCATTCTTCGTGGATTTTGTTTGACTGGGGCACCAGGACGGGTTATGATGTCATGCTGCACAAGGCTGGTTCGGCCCAGGTCAGCAGGCCCTGTAGAAAACACATGTCCATAAGTGCAAAGCAAGCGTTTCAGTTGGAGCTGTTCATAGTCATTGAGGTCTGTGGAGCTCTGGGCATAGAGCTCCTGCAGGTGCAGAGGAACCACAGGAGGGCTGGTCAGAGAGTCTGCAGCTGGGGAGACCATGGAGGGTTCCACGGCCTCAGCTGGCTGGAGGAGCCCGGCAATGGATCCCGCCTTAATTGTTACTGCTTTATTGCCAATGTTAAAAAGGCGAAGTGGGACAGTTTTAGAAGGCTGTGCGTTGACTAGGACTCTGGCGATAAGTACTTTGTGCTTCTCAACAAAACCTTTGGTGGGACTAAGCATCATGTCACCTCGAGCTGCTGCACCAGGATGCACGTTGCCTTTCACCATATACTCTTGCCCCGGTTCCACCACCACAGTTCTAGCTATTCTCACTGCGTGTGACTTTGTACTGGCTTCGGTTTGGTAGTAGAGCACCTCTTCACCGAAAAGGATGATGCGGCGTTTGCCAAAATCAAGACGTGCTTCAGCTTGAGTGAGGAAGGGATGCCCAAGCAGCACCTCATTTCCTGCTATATCTGCCACCAAGAAATCAACATCCACCTGTCGATTGTTGATATTGACAGGTATCTGGGCTTCACCTAGCACCGGCACGTCCCCAGGTCCCACACCAAGCAAGGTCTCAACAACTGAGGGCTGTAGTGGTGGTCTCACGTCTGGGTGGATGGAGTTGTAGTAGGGCAGCGGCAGCACGCTCCTCCGGGCTCCACTGTCCAAAACAGCACATACCTCCACTTCGTAGAGGCGCATGGGGATACTCATTTCTTGGCTTTGGCACTTAAGGTGGAGCACAGTGGGTTTTGGGCTGTCCCAAGGGCTACTGTTCAATGTTAAGGCCTTGGTGGTTTTGTGAGGGGAAGGGCACTGCTTTTGGACATGGCCCCAACCTTGACAGTTATGGCAGCGAACCCCACTCCTTTTAAAATTTCTGTGATTGTTCGGTGTTGTCGAGGGTGTGTGTGGGACAAAACGATTCGGTGAGGGGCTAGCTGCAGGTGCATGCTCAGCAACAGTCTCATCTCTGTCTTTTTCTCTGACGACGGCAGCTCGGGGCCGGCGTTCAGCTGCGTTACGGGCTCCTTGCTGCATGGCACTGGTTACATAAGATGCAGCCCTTTTAGTGGTTTCGTGTCGGTGGGCTATTTCGTATGCGCAGGCAAGTGTGGCTGGGTGCCTCTCTAGCAACTTCTGTACTATTTCTGCATCACCCAGCCCATTGGTGAAAACTTCAACAGCTATAGAGTCTTGTTCAATCTCTGCTCTATTACCATATGCAACAGCCACTTTCCCATAAATGTCATCTCTGAAAACATGCAGGGCCTCACCAGGTTTACGCACTCGCTGCCTCAGTTCTACAGCAACAGCAGCTGCATGGTCAGAAGAAGGGCCATATGCAGTTTCCAGTTCGTCCACCAGGCGGCGGTAATCCCATTTGGATGAGCGGGGATTTCTGTGGATAATGGCCCCTGCTGCTCCAACTAGGCAGAATTTAAGCTGAGTTGTCATTTTTTTTTCTGACCAATAGTTGGCTTCAGCGCAGCTCTCAAACCTGTGCAGAAATTCCTTCCACGGTGTGGTGCCGTCATATTGGCCCGGACGTAGGGTGGGGACTCTCTCTCTAGTGTCACCGTCCTCTTCACTGTCAGATAGGGGCTGACGGGGCACACAGCGGGTCTTGCCTGGTTTCGAGCGGGGTTTATGCTGTGCAGTGATTTCCCCATAGCTAATGGCTTCATTAAGGCTACTGGAAGGCATACATTGCATGGGTGTATTTAACATTGCGTTAAACTGAGCCGGTGTGCTGTGTACAAAACTGTCCATGTGAGCGGAGGAAAATGGGTTTGAGTCTGGATAGTGGATTTTCACTTGGGGAGTAGGAGCTGGATAATAGTTCATGCTGCTGCCTGTGTTTCTCTCACGGCCGTAGCTGCGGCATTCAGCATCAACGAAGGGATTCGTGCGGGAAAACTGCGGCCGGGCAGGACCATCGGGCGGCGCGAATACACACTCTCCATTAGCGTGTGTGTTAGCACAACTTTCGGCACACAGGAATGGGTTCATATGTTCACATTTAGTCACAGCTCTGTCTCTGTTAGCTTCCCTAATGCTCGCGGCACCCTCGGAGACACTGGTCAGCGATATGAACGGGTTGGAGTAATTGGTCTCAAGTCCGTACTTTTCACGAGAATGGCGAGCAGCGGCCATCGCGAGTTAGCTTAGCTGCGGGCTAATACACTTGTAATTACAGTCACTCGGCTTTATCGTTAGCCGCTTTAGCCTGTCGGTTTTTCTCTGTGCTCACCACTTCTTTAACAACGTGAGAGGGTCCCTTCGTGGTCGCCAGTGTTAACCATTCCTCGCCGTCAGTCCCCTGACCGTGGTCGGGAGACACGAGGGGAGATGCTTCCTCCAGGGCCGAAGTTTGTCCTCCTTCGGGGTTAACTCCCTTCACTTTTGTGGAGTAGTGAGGCAGACAGAAATCAGCCGAGGCACCGGAGAGTACTGAAGAGATGAGGCTTTAATAACAGTACTGCACACTTTGGAAACACACTGCATAGCCTGTAGCCCGTTAGAACGCTGCTCCCGGTCGCCCTCTACCCATGACACACTCTCTCACTCTCTTTTTCCTCTTTCGCTCCCAGCGTTTTCTTCACGCGCATGCTCACACACACATTACATACACTCCTTACTGCACCCAGTCACACACAAGACAGCAATTCCTGCAACACTAATTTGATGTAAATTAGCATTATATTAGTGAGGAGTTAATGCTAAGTAGGCTGCCATTAGCAGCTAAAGGTAATTTGAGGTGAATAAGCACTAGTAGCTAATGCCAATACCCTTTTCTCTTGTGTTATAATGATGTGAAACGTTAATATTGTTCTCAAACAACAGAATGAGAATGAAATATTGATTCTAACAGGGCCCATAAACAGCATTAGCTTAGCAGCATTAGCTTATCAGAGTCTCCATCATGGTCACACAAATCCTTAGCGGAGCAAAGTGGCCTACTTAGCAATAGCTGCTGTAGAAAGCAAAGGGAAAACAGTATTAGCATTAGCTGCTAAATGTGCACTTGAGAACAAATCTATTGTGAATTCAGCCGTGAATGTAGTGTTTCCAGTAAGCTTCCATTTCCAAATGTTAGCTGCTCCTGTCTGCCTCTTTGTCACACACACAGACTGAAATGATTCACAGCCTTGTTTCATCCTTCTGTCAGTGTCACTGACTGTCACTGTGACTGTGGACATACAGCATGGGAAACACACACATGGCTGATACTTGTATCTAAAGTTACAAAATGTTGTCTCTGTCCAAATATTACCTAACTGTAAGTCTACTTTTAATGAAACTCTCAACATGACTTATCAGTTATCATTAATGTTCCTGCAAACAGACTCCTTGAAGACCCCCTACATAAATATCCATGTACTATCCAGCTAGACTAGTGTGTCTGTCCCTGAAAATATTCCTGCATGTGTGATTGTTCATGTCTCATCTGCAGGAAACAAACAGGAAGTGAGTGAAAGACACAGGAAATGATTCCAGCTCTTCCTCCTATATCAGACATTTGTCGTGTCCAAATTCATGAGCTGCATCCTCCTGAGGACCCGGCCTTCGCGGTCTACGTGGGCCGGGTCCTCAGGAAGTTGGGTAAGCCGGAAGTAAACGGCTGTGGAATTGGACGGTCTAGCCTTCTACTCCCGCCCTTAAATCAGAGTATTTCCGGCCGTCAGCACCACGGCACGAAAATCGAAAATGGACCCCGAAATCTTTCTCCGTTTTTTGTGTTCATTTTTAATTATCAACGATCGAAAAAAAACTGTCTCGCGGTCGTCATCGCCGGCATGTTTTGTACTCCAGGCTCATCAGAGAAAATCATATCCAGGTAAAACTATTAATCTAGACGCATTTAGGAATTACTTAGCTAGTTTTATGGATAATTTCAGTGACTGAATGACGGCGGTCATTCAAAATATATGAACAAAATCCCTTAGAAAATGTTCTTCTATAAGTTTACATTTATTTTCAGTTATTCATATGATCTGTTACTTATTTTTGTACATAAAATTGCAGTAAAATTGTCAGAAAGCCAAAAACAGGGTTATTTTTGAGTTCACAAAAAAGCTTAGCTACACAGATGAAATGTATAAAATGTTATTTCTCAGTGTTAGTATATTTTACTCAAGCTTAGTAATCAGAATAATGCTTTGATGTCATAAAATAAATGAAGTCATACCTTTCTATTAAAACTGATTATGCTGTTCTCCACCTTTTCCTTAACCAGACAAGGCCGTTGTACTGCAGGATTAACCAAAGTGTACCAGTCCTGGACCGTTTTTTTAGCCAGGAGGATCCAAGGCCTGATTTTCGGCTAAGCAGGGAGTCTCTGGCAGTGTTGTTAAATCTCCTGAACCAGGATCGGCGGCATGGATGGGGTGCCACAATTGAGATACTGGTGTTACTTTTCTGGTTGGCAAGTGGAGCATCCTACAGGGTGGTCTCAAGAGTGTTTGGGATGCCGCGTTCTACTGTCCACTACATCGTCCACCGAGTCACGAAAGAGGTGTTGGCCATTCGCTACCAGGTCATCCACCTCCCAACAACCCCAGAGGACCTGGAGGTAGTGTCCCGTGGGTTTGCAGGGCTGGCACGCCACAGAGCCTTTATGAAAGCGGTGGGTGCAATTGACGGCTGCCACATACGCATCAAGTGTCCAAGTGGCCCTGATGGTCAGTGCTATAGGAACAGAAAACTGTTTCCATCAATCATCTTGCAGGCGGTTTGTGACCATCGGGGCCGCTTCATCGACACATACGTGGGCTGGCCTGGGTCGGTGCATGATTCCAGGGTGCTCCGCCACAGCCCACTGTACAGACAGTCAGTCTACCCTCCTCCAGGGCATTTCATCCTCGCAGATGGAGGGTACCCATGCCTCCAGCGTCCACTCCCCCTCATCACACCCTACAAGAGGCCAGTCCAAGGTGTGGGAGCCCAGCGCTTTAACAGCCATCATTCCAGGGCACGCTCCATAATAGAGCGTGCTTTTGGGATGATGAAGAACAGGTTCAGGGCCATCTTCCTGCAAGCGCTGGAGGTGCACCACACCTTTGTACCTCATGTAAGTGACCACCCAATGTCAAATTAATTGTGTGTGCATATACATATATATATGTATGTGTGTTTGTGTGTGTGTGTATGAAAGAATGTGTATATGTATATCACTACAGGTAGTAACAGCATGTGCCATCCTCCACAACATTTGCCTCAGTGCTGGTGACATTGTGGCTCCTGAGGATGAACCTGAGGAAGATGGAGCAGAGGATGAGGGGGAGGCTGGATTGGAGGCAGTCAGTGGTGCTCTGTGGCGGGACCAGCTGTCTGCCGAGGTGTCTGCCCTGGAGGAGGTACCACCAGACCATGACTACTGTTAACAGGCAAGTAAACATTTATCTAAGCATCTTTTTAATACCATTTTTTCAAACTGTTGTCTGCTACAGAGTCACAAGTATTATACTAGTAGTGAATCCACTTTCTCTGGTTTGCATATTTCTGAAAAACCTCTTAGTGGTGTGGCAGCCGTCGATTGAGTCAGCCCTGCAAACCCGTGGATGGACGATGCAGTGGACAGAGGGAGGAAGCATCCTAAAACTCTTTGCAGACCACCCTGTGCGATTCTCCACTTTCTGACCAGAAAAGACAAACCACGGGTCACAGTCGCAGCACCCCATCCATGTCTGATCTTCTTTCGGCAACACTGCCAGAGATTTTCTGTTTGTGTGATCTTTAAAGTATATTTGAAAAAAAAAAAAAACGGTCCAGGAACAGGTCACTTTGGTTAATCCTGTGTGAAAATTTGTAAATATTTGTATATATTTTTCCTTCTCTGACTAAAATTCATTTTTTAGAAATATTCTTGTTTTATTATTATTTACCTTTGAAGAGTTTTAAATTGACATTTAAAGTTTATGTTCATACATGTTAAAAACAACTAAATAAAATGAGTTCAGCGAAATCTGTTTTCATCAATTTATTCATAGTGGAAAACTTAAAATAACACGTAGAAAAAGGTATGAAATGTATTAAAAAAAAGAATATCTGAAGGCACAACCAATTTGGGAACTAATTTTCATTAATCAAAAACTTTTAGTATGACATAACAAATAGAACAAAGTAAGAACATATCTGAATATATTTTTAACTTATTTAGGAACTAATCTTTCTAGTATGGAAAAAAGTCTGTCCATCCTGTCCCTGCTCTCCTGTTCTCTCCTCTCCTCAGCCTCCCTTTGGTACTGCATGTCCTCTTTGATGAGCTCAAGGAGCTCATCCTGTCTGTCCCTTCTCCTCTTCCTTCCCGTTGCTGCTGGCTGACCTCCTTCCTCATCTGTCTCCTCTTCCATCTCACTTTGGTCACCCACTGCTGTACTTGGCCCTGGAGTGTCCTCAGGGAGAGAGGAAATAAGGACAGGGGGCCTAATGGAAGGCCTCTGTCCCATCACCTCATCCATGAGGCCAAACCAGGGCCAAGTAGCAGCAGTGGGCTTCCCACTGACTCCCTCACCTGACCCTGGACACTTGCAATCCTAATGGCAGAGGAAATCAGAAATGACAGACAAATGTAAACAATACAACTTTTAGTAAATGTGCATTTATTAAATTTCATTCTTAATGCAGGCTAGAGAAACTGATCAGGAAGGCTAGCTCTGTGGTCGGCATGAAGCTGGACACTCTGGTGACAGTGGCAGAGAGAAGGACACTAAAGAAACTGCTGGACATTATGGACAATGCCAGGCATCCTCTGCACACGGCCATAAACAACCAGACGAGTCTGTTCAGTGACAGGTTGCTTCTCCCCAAGACAAGAACTAACAGACTTAAAAACTCCTTTGTCCCACACGCCATCAGACTGTTTAACTCCTCTCTGGAGGGGAGAGGGAGGGGAAACAGGAGGACAAAGGAGGGGGGAACAACTAAGCTGTAGTGCCTCTTCACCTCACTGTGCAATACCTTGTGCAATACTTTTTGTAAATAGTTAATGGTGCAATAGACTCAATACTTGAAATGTGCAATTCACTTGTACTTCTGTCGGTGCTGTGCTTTTTGGAAATAGAATTTCCCAGAGGAACCCACCCGAGGGATTAATAAAGTTCTATCTTATCTCTCTCTTAAATTATCTTCTTGACAGCACACATACTTTGTATCTTTTCTTTAAGTTGTCCCACTTCTTTTTGGCCTGCAAGGTGGTGACTTTCCCTTGTAGGCCCATCTTCTCAAGAATAGTCCTGATCGCACACAAAAAAATAAGAGAAGAGAGAAAACCATGACAACTATGATAATCCCTAAATCCAAAAGTTTTCACAGCAGAACACAAGAGGAATATCGTCTGGACATCACAGGTTCTGTACAGAATGAGGGTTATTGAAACCGTACTCAGATGAATATGATGTGTAAATTGATTTATTCGTGTACCTCCATCCCACATTCGCTGAATTTTTTACCCCGGTGAAGAGGTGATCATTTTCTCCTCGAGTTTTAATAAAGTCTGCCGTTTGCTCTTTGGTCCCTATAAACATATCACAAAAACGATTGGGAAAAATGTAAGCGCCAATGGAAAACCGTGGAACCCACCATACAAGCTAGTTTACGTCCACTTTTTATGAAGATTGTTTAAATAAATATTACAAGTCTATGCAAATTCACAACCCTAACAACATAACCGCTATAAAAATTTAACTTTTGTACCACCAGATTTTCACATACTTACATTTAAAAGTGTATTCGTCTCCCGTATCCTTTTGTGCCGCCATCGTTACGTGAATGAAGTTCTGTGCAATGAATTCTGGGCTGGCAAGCTGTCGAGCTGGTGGGTGACAGACGTCACCGAAAACGTTGGAGCGATTTTGAAAATATGTGGTGTCTTGATAAACTGAGCAGATATTTGAAGTTTACACACCCACATTCTCGCCTGAAAATATGTTAAAAGTTTATTTTGTGACCCAGAAAGATTAATAAGAGTAATTTTAAAACTTAGTAGCGGCCGCCATTAGCCGGGAACTGGAGCTTGGCTGGGCTGCGCTATGAATTCTGGGATATGGTGGGCCACGAAGGACACACCCGACCCATCCTTCAAATTCGGGGAAAAGGAGGACTCGTTTGTCGGCTGCATTCGGAGCAGTATATGAATTTGGACAGCCTTCGGCGCGTCGCTGTGACGTAATCGGTCTACAAATGCGGCCTCAGGAGGATGCAGCTCATGAATTTGGACACGTCCATTCTCTCCATACCTGAGAGTGTCCAGTCTCCAGCCTGGATCCTTCAGTCCAGCCGACAGAAGCTTCATTCCTGAGAGACCTGGATGATTGTAGCTCAGGTCCAGCTCTCTCAGATGGGAGGGGTTGGAGGTCAGAGCTGAGGCCAGAGAAGTACAGCCTTCCTCTGTGATCAGACAGCCTGACAGACTGCAGACACACAAAACAACAATCCATCTGTTATCCATCTCTATAGCAGCATAACTAAGTGATGGTTCAGGGTCACCTGATCCAGCTCTAACTATAAGTTTTATCAAAAAGGAAAGTTTGAAGCTGATCGTCAAAGTAGAGAGGGTGTCTGTCTCCTGAACTCAAACTGGGAGCTGCTTCCACACCCAGTCCAACATAGCCAGGCTTTCTTTGCTGCTTTGACAAAACCTCAAATCCCAGTCAGAGATGGTGAGCATCATCACAGTGATGATCATTTCTCTGTAACCCAGGCTTTCTGCTTCAGGATCTGTGCACGCTCACAGAACAAGGAGACCTTTAAACATCATTTCACTAAATGGATGGACTGAGCTCAGCCTACAGATGAACTGGATAAATAAAGATTTGACCTCAGTGTGCTCAGTGTTCCTGTCTATTCCTAACATATTCCTAACATGATAGCTGCACTTTAGAGCTCTAAAACTGGAACTGACACATATTTAAACTCCACATGTTACTCAGTACATTCAGTTCTGACACTCGCCCACAGTCCAACAAAGGAAACATGGAGATCACATCAGTTTGTCACCAAAGTCTAATTATTCCAGAGGGCAGTGTTGATACAACTAAAGTTATTTTTAAGCAAAGTTGAGTTTTTTATTGTCGCAGTACTTCATGTCTGAAGTATCACTTAAATGCATTACACACTGTTGATGGCAGCAAACAAACCACCCAAACAAACAGAGGTGGGAGGCTTGGGCAGACTACGTAGGATCAGCTTGTGGGAGGAGTCAGGATAAAACCAAAGAAAGACAAGCTAACAAACACCACAGTGAAGTGAGTAGCTACAAACTGCAGGCTGATTAGTGTTGTTGAAGAAGTCGGTCTGAGGAACGTTCTTAGGATCAACAAATGACGGCATGTATGAGCCTCCCTCAAGACGCACCATCACAAGAAGAACACATGAGCTGTAGAAAAGGGAGAGACTATGAAAGCCACGGCGTTACAACGTGCACCAGCTGTTGGTCTCTGGAGACTACTGGGCGTGGCTGGGTAACCATGGTTACTTGGGAGTTACAGTACATGATATTAATGAAGAGTGGGAGCTGCGTTCTATAGCAAACAATTTGTTATGAGGTAATCAGCTGATCTTAGTTTAACCGGAAGCCCTTCACAATAATTGCAATGCCTTTATTTTGTACAACTACCATCAGTTCGTCTGTACTGATGGTAACTTAAAGTCACACTAATGTCGTTTAGTTTCTATAGTTTATGTAGTGGAAGTATACTACAGTACCCTGATCACTGATAGGACAGATTTATGTAGATATACACCTTTGTGTTTAACATTACTGCATTATAGTACTGTGATCTTTGTCCTTATATATGGCTATATTAGCTATACTGATGTACGTACATATAACTGGATATGTAACTTATCTATTCATCTTATTTGTCATGTATTTGTATTGTGTACTTCCTTTTTGTAAGAAACCACACACATGATCACAGCCGCAAGAATCAATCAGTGAAAGAATAAAGTGTCTCAAACCAAACCTTAAGCTCTTTATTCCACATGCTGGGATCATTTGGCCTTCAGTGGTGTTCTGGCTGACACACCGGAGTGACCAGAGTGCTAAAGAGTGAATCGGACACACCAGTGTCATCTCTGATATCTCCACTACATTTAATCGTCCTTCAGCTTGTGGCTGCCGTTAGCTGGTCTGCTAGTTAGCTGATTTGCTATTTAGCCGGTGTGCTAGTTAGCTGGTGTGCTAGTTAGCCGGTTCGCTAGTCAGCTGGTGTGCTGACCAGCGAACCAGTAGGTTACAAGATGAGCTTGTCTGTCTGATGAGCCAGCTCTCTCTGTCTTGGTCATTTTGTCCTTGGGCAAAACCTAACCTACCACTACAACTGTAGCTTACCTCCACCAGTGTGTGAATGTGAGAGTGAATGAATACAGGGAGTGCAGAATTATTAGGCAAATGAGTATTTTGTCCACATCATCCTCTTCATGCATGTTGTCTTACTCCAAGCTGTATAGGCTCGAAAGCCTACTACCAATTAAGCATATTAGGTGATGTGCATCTCTGTAATGAGAAGGGGTGTGGTCTAATGACATCAACACCCTATATCAGGTGTGCATAATTATTAGGTAACGTCCTTTCCTTTGGCAAAATGGGTCAAAAGAAGGACTTGACAGGCTCAGAAAAGTCAAAAACAGTGAGATATCTTGCAGAGGGATGCAGCAGTCTCAAAATTGCAAAGCTTCTGAAGCGTGATCATCAAACAATCAAGCGTTTCATTCAAAATAGTCAACAGGGTCGCAAGAAGCGTGTGGAAAAACCAAGGCGCAAAATAACTGCCCATGAACTGAGAAAAGTCAAGCGTGCAGCTGCCAAGATGCCACTTGCCACCAGTTTGGCCATATTTTGGAGCTGCAACATCACTGGAGTGCCCAAGAGCACAAGGTGTGCAATACTCAGAGACATGGCCAAGGTAAGAAAGGCTGAAAGACGACCACCACTGAACAAGACACACAAGCTGAAACGTCAAGACTGGGCCAAGAAATATCTCAAGACTGGTTTTTCTAAGGTTTTATGGACTGATGAAATGAGAGTGAGTCTTGATGGGCCAGATGGATGGGCCCGTGGCTGGATTGGTAAAGGGCAGAGAGCTCCAGTCCCACTCAGACGCCAGCAAGGTGGAGGTGGAGTACTGGTTTGGGCTGGTATCATCAAAGATGAGCTTGTGGGGCCTTTTCGGGTTGAGGATGGAGTCAAGCTCAACTCCCAGTCCTACTGCCAGTTTCTGGAAGACACCTTCTTCAAGCAGTGGTACAGGAAGAAGTCTGCATCCTTCAAGAAAAACATGATTTTCATGCAGGACAATGCTCCATCACACGCGTCCAAGTACTCCACAGCGTGGCTGCAAGAAAGGGTATAAAAGAAGAAAAACTAATGACATGGCCTCCTTGTTCACCTGATCTGAACCCCATTGAGAACCTGTGGTCCATCATCAAATGTGAGATTTACAAGGAGGGAAAACAGTACACCTCTCTGAACAGTGTCTGGGAGGCTGTGGTTGCTGCTGCACGCAATGTTGATGGTGAACAGATCAAAACACTGACAGAATCCATGGATGGCAGGCTTTTGAGTGTCCTTGCAAAGAAAGGTGGCTATATTGGTCGCTGATTTGTTTTTGTTTTGTTTTTGAATGTCAGAAATGTATATTTGTGAATGTGGAGATGTTATATTGGTGTCACTGGTAAAAATAAATCATTGAAATGGGTATATATTTGTTTTTTGTTAAGTTGCCTAATAATTCTGCACAGTAATAGTCACCTGCACACACAGATATCCCCCTAAAATAGCTAAAACTAAAAACAAACTAAAAACTACTTCCAAAAACATTCAGCTTTGATATTAATGAGTTTTTTGGGTTCATTGAGAACATGGTTGTTGTTCAATAATAAAATTATTCCTCAAAAATACAACTTGCCTAATAATTCTGCACTCCCTGTAGTGGGATTGTAAAGGGTCTTTGAGGGTCTCGAAAAGCGCTATATAAATGCAATCCATTATTATTATTAAGAGCATCTTTAGGCCTGACTGTGCTCATCCTTCCTCCAACCTCTCCTTACCAAAGATAACAACTACATCAGTATTAGCTCAATAACAATTTCTGCAATTCAATTGTGGACATTCATTTTTAAACCTTGCGTAAAACGATAAAACCTCAAAGTCTGAGCATTATTCTTTGTGCAAACAGCTCTTGCAGGTTCCCCCGGAATTAGGTTATTTTTATTATTTAATTACTTTCCTTTAAGCAGCTGTTCAGGCTACTAAACTCATCCCAGAAATAACAAGTGACACCATTAATAGTAGAGGTGGGAATCACCATACAACTCGCGATACGATATTATCACAATACTTAACGCACGATACGATATTATTGCGATTTTTAAAAATATTTTGCGATATTTAAATTCTGCACATAAAGGTAAACTTTATCAATATTCATTTTATCTAATATCAAAGTCTCACACTCAGTCTTTCTCTCATTTCAGTCAGTTTTATTGTTGACAAACTGAACGGTTTGTATTACAGTCTAGTCCAACTTAACTGAATGCAACCATCTGGTACAATTATAGCTATTCTGAACTATGCAATTTATGAAAACTATGCAGCCCCTTCAGCAACTGAAGAATTTGAAAGTAAATTTAAAAAAATATATAATTTTACATTAAATAAAAAAGTTTCAAACTTAATTAAAATTAAACATGTCTTAAATTAAAATAAGTAAACTGTCATGTTTATTGCTGCCAAAAAAAAAGTTAAACACATTTGGACAGTGAAGGAATGTCAGGATTGTTGCTCAGAAAAAGGATCAACATGCTCTGAAGTCAACATGCTCTGACTCCAGAGCATGTTGACTTCAGAGAAAAAATTGTTTGTAACAAAATATCGATTTCTGCTGTCCCTGTATCGATACATTATTAGCAAACAAAATATCACGATACTACACAGTATCGATTTTTTCCCCCACCCCTAATTAATAGCGGAGCTAACTTTAACAGGTGAAACTGATTTGACCTATAAGGCTACTGCAGTTACTTCTTATCAGGTTTAGTAGGGAAGACATCTGGATGAGGTAGTTAGTAGTATGTAGTTAGTACCGGGCGACTCCCCTCCCCCACATCGGCACCAGAACCCTGTATTATCTACAGGGTAAGACTGCCTGTTTTATCAAACTATGGCCATTACTACTGTGATCATTTGCAGCCCAGTGTGCCGCTCTCTCTGCTGGGATGAACCACTGGAGCTCACCCAGTCATCCCTTTCTTTCTCTCAAGAAGAAGTGAAATAAATATATTTATTATGTTACGAGTCTAATATTCTTTAAATCAAACTGTAATGAATAAATCAAGCAAGAAGATTTGGTGGCTCCACGTGTTGTAGAAGAAAAGATAAACATCTCATTTTGAGAAATCAGCCTTTAAAATTAAGTACTGTGAATAAAAAACAAACAGCGAGCCAATCAGCAGTCGCCAATATCCTCCTAATTTCATTCACAAAGAAATCAAATATATATATTATGGGCCCAAAGGAGCCTAAATCTTTAAATTAGGCAGTACGTGAAGTATTTTTTTAAATAAACAAAGACATGACTATAACAACTTTTAGTAATTCAGAGTCCAATTATCCACTCAAATGTGAATAAAAGTTCACTTGACAGCTGTAAAAGTTACCTGTTTATACAATAATATAATTCACATTTCAAATGATCATCTGTGGAAAAGTTTGAATCCTGACCTGAGAGTTTCCACTGCACACTGTGAACTCTTTAGTCCAGCGGACAGAAGCTTCACTCCTGAATCCTGCAGGTCAGAGTTACTCAGGTCCAGCTCTCTCAGACTGGAGGACTGGGAGCTGAGGACTGAGCACAGAGCTTCACAGCTTCTCTCTGACAGGTTACAGCCACTCAGTCTGAAAAATAAAAGACAATCTATAAAACAAGTACTCATGTAGAGTTTGTTAATACATTTCAAAACATTAAATGTTGACTTTCTATTTTTAAAGGAAACATAAACATACTAAGATACAACATCATATGTATGAACTTTAATTAATAATTCTAAAAACTAAATGTTTTCTGATCTGACCTCAGAGTATTCAGTTTACAGTTTAAACGTTGTAGTCCAGCAGACAGAAGCTTCACTCCTGAATCCTGCAGCTTTCTGATACTCAGGTCCAGCTCTGTCAGACTAGAGGACTGCGAGCTGAGAACTGAGGACAGAGCTTCACAGTTTTCCTCTGAGAGTTTACAGATGTTAAGTCTGAAGATAAAAACATGAATAAAGATTGTTGTTAAAGTGTAATCAAGGTGCAATAGCTTATTGTCTTGTGCTGAGCAGGTTAGTAAAACTTCTGTTTAACTTTGAAATGAATAAAAATGCTATGAAACAAGGATAACTGGATAAAGACATAAACAAAAACAAACATCAAACACATAAACAAACAGAACTAAACAGAATACAAATTGATCTGACCTCAGAACATTCAGTTTGGCATGTGGACTCTCCACTGCAGCAGACAGAAGCTTTACTGCTGAAGCCTTCAGGCTGTTGGTACTCAGGTCCAGCTCTCTCAGACTACAGGACTGGGAGCTGACCACTGACAGCAGATTTTCACAGCCTTTCTCTGAGACGTTACAGCTGCTCAGTCTGTGAGAGAAAGGAAAAAAACAAAAACAAAAAAAAAAAAAACAATATATGTGATCAAATTAAATTTGTTTATATGTTGAACCTTTTTTTATTTTTTTATTTTAAACCTATGAGACTATGAGTGCTACCAGTCCAGTGCACATGATTGGTACCTTGATGGTACCTTGCTCAGGGGTACCACAAGGTAACTATTCGGTGGATTCGACCCCTGACCTTATGATCATGGGGCGACCACTCTGCCTACTGAGCTAATAATTCTGTGTACACTGTCATACAATATTAACTAAAACAATTATTTTAGAAAATTTTAGTAATTCAATAATCATGCTCATTACCTGTGTATTGTGAATAACACTTGATTTTAAACACTAGCTGTATAAAACTCTTCCTGTTAAAGGTGTGTATAAAGGAGATGAGCTGAAATGCAGACTTCATGGAGAATGTTTGCTGTCAGCATATATCAAAGACAAAGCAGAGATCCATCCAGTCTCTTCCACTAAGCCCACAGAGGGACAGACAACCACTCTCACTCACACCTGCATGAAGTTTAGATCACCAGGTAACCTAACTGCATGTCTGTGGACAGTGGGAAGAAACTGTAGAGGACCCAGAGTGAACCCACTGTAATTCTGTGATAACACTGGTTATGGAAGCCTTACAGTTACATATGGTTACTGACAAGAAACACGACCTTAGAGGCAATTTCAGTAATGAAGACCGAAGTTCTCCCTCCATACAGGATGAAAACATGACAGCACAGCAGAGATTTATATTTAAAAAGGGAGAGTGTGCACTGAAAGTGAGATACAAACTTGAACTTAAATTATGAACATCAGAAAAAGATGTAGGTGAAGTCTGGCAGGTGAAGTTTGTGCTTTAGAATAAAACAACCAAACTCCTGGAGTTGGAGACAAGTGAACAAGCTGAGGATAATAAACCTGTCAGAGGGGCTGAAGCATCAGAGCTCATGTTCTTATAGGCTGGGTCTGGATTGTCCTTTGATAAGAGTTACAGAACAAAGTGTGTTTTAGAAATGCTGGAGTGAAACATTAAAACTACCATATATTTACTGAGTGACTGATGATCATTTAATTTACTATTTTAAAAAAATGTTACAGTGCTCTTTGAACTCAGCATTTCTGATTTATTTCCCATGATTTTAACAATGAAGCGATCACAACAGATTTACTCACAGAGCTTTGTTGGAGGCTTTGACCACTGGCAGCATTCTCAGAAGAGCCTCCTCTGAAGCAGAGTATTTCTTGAAGTCAAACTCATCCAGATCTTCTTCTGATGACAGTAAGATGAAGGTCAGAGCTGAGCACTGAGCAGGAGACAGTTTACCTGTGGAGAGACTTCCTGAAGTCCTGTATTGTTGGATCTCCTCCACTAGAGAACGATCATTCAGTTCATTCAGACAGTGGATCAGATTGATGCTTTTCTCTGCAGACAGATTCTTACTGAGCTTCTTCTTGATGTACTGGACTGTTTCCTGATTGGTCAGTGAGCTACTTCCTGTCTGTGTCATCAGGGCTCGTAGGAGAGTCTGATTGGTCTGCAGGGAAAGACCCAGGAGGAAGCGGAGGAACAAGTCCAGGTGTCCATTTGGACTCTGTAAGGCCTTGTTCACAGCACTCTGGTGGAGAGATTGTAGGTTTGGTTTGTTAAATAATTTAGATTTCTTGGATGTTGTTTGTTGTTGTTCCAGCAGATTGAGTCCAGAGTTGATGAAGGTCAGATGGACATGAAGAGCAGCCAGCAACTCCTGAACACTCAGATGGATGAAGCAGAACACCTTGTTCTGGTACAGTCCTCTCTCCTCTTTAAAGATCTGTGTGAACACTCCTGAGTACACTGAGGCTGCTCTGATATCGATGCCACACTCTGTCAGGTCTGATTCATAGAAGATCAGGTTTCCTTTCTGCAGCTGATCAAAAGCCAGTTTTCCCAGAGACTCCATCATCTTCCTGCTCTCTGGACTCCAGTGTGGATCTGTCTCAGCTCCTCCATCATACTTGACCTTCTTCACTTTGGCCTGAACCACCAGGAAGTGGATGTACATCTCAGTCAGGGTCTTGGGCAGCTGTCCTCCCTCTCTGGTTTCCAGCACATCCTCCAGAACTGTAGCAGTGATCCAGCAGAAGACTGGGATGTGGCACATGATGTGGAGGCTTCGTGATGTCTTGATGTGGGAGATGATCCTGCTGGCCTGCTCCTCATCTCTGAACCTCTTCCTGAAGTACTCCTCCTTCTGTGGGTCAGTGAACCCTCTGACCTCTGTCACCATGCCAACACAGACAGGAGGGATCTGATTGGCTGCTGCAGGTCGTGTGGTTATCCAGAGGCGAGCAGAGGGAAGCAGTTTCCCCCTGATGAGGTTTATCAGCAGCACATCCACTGAGGTGGACTTTCTAGGGTCAGTTAGGATTGTAGTTTTGTGGAAGTCCAGAGGAAGTCGACACTCATCCAGACCATCAAAGATGAACACAACCTGGAAGTCTTCAAAGCTGCAGATTCCTGCTTCTTTGGTTTCAGTAAAGAAGTGATGAACAAGTCCCACCAAGCTGAACTTTTCCTCTTTCAGCACATTCAGCTCTCTGAAAGTGAATGGAAATATGAACTGGATGTCCTGGTTGGCTTTGTCTTCAGCCCAGTCCAGGCTGTATTTCTGTGTTAAGACTGTTTTCCCAATGCCAGCCACTCCCTTTGTCAGCACTGTTCTGATTGGTTCGTCTCTGCCAGGTGAGGCTTTAAAGATGTCTTCTTGTCTGATGGTTGTTTCTGGTCTGTCTGGTTTCCTGGATGCTGTTTCAATCTGTCTGACCTCATGTTCATCATTGACCTCTGCAGTCCCTCCCTCTGTGATGTAGAGCTCTGTGTAGATCTGATTCAGGAGGGTTGGGTTTCCTGCTTTAGCGATGCCCTCAAACACACACTGGAACTTCTTCTTCAGGGTGGATTTAAGGTTACGATGACAAACAGCAGCTGGAAGTTCTGAATAATAATAATAAAAATACAACTTTAACAATCATATTTTACAAAATGCTGATGACAATTTCTGACCCACTGAGAAATGACTGAACACACTGGTGTCACAAGTGTCTCATTTATCCAGCAGCTTAAATCTTTAGATAAATCCTCTTACGTCTCTGCAGACGGTCAGCCAGCTCCTCCTGCTTCATTCTCCTCAGGAAGTCCACTGTGATCTTCACAAATGCCTCTCTGCTGTTTCTCCTCTGCTCATCATCCTCCCTCTGAAACTCCAAGCACTGGGGCTTATTTGGATTCAGAGTCTTCTGGATCTTCTTCAGCTCGTTCTTCACAAAAGTGATGATGTTGTCCTCCAGCAGCTGGAACAGAATATTTATGAATGACCCACCACTCTGAACTTTAGTCCACACAACATCCACTTCTTTACGATCAAGGGGCATATCATCCACGAACTCTTTACCAATTATAGGTTTGACTTTATCTGATTAACTGAGACTTTGTCCACAACTCCATGATCCCAAAACGTTGATGCTGTTCATATGAATGCAGCGATTTCAGTGGGAGAAACATTTCACTGGTGTTCAGAGCTGAACTACCAACAGGTTGATGATCAAAGCCAGAAACTTGGAGATGTTTCAGGTGACTGAGTTGATCGTACAGACAACTGGTCTTAAAGGTTCACTCTGTTTACACATACAGATCAGTATTTAAGGTTTGACTCTCATCATCCACTGGAGCACAAACTGGGCGTCATCAGGACACTACAACACAGAACAAACACCATCCCCACAGACACAGCAGCCAGCGAAGCAGAAGAACTTCACATCAAGAAGGTCCTGAGTAAATGTGAACGCTGGTTTGAGGGCGGAGTCAAGGAGGCCATTTAAGTGAAAGGGAAAGACCATCTCTGAATGGAGGAGGGGCCTAAGGGTACAACTGTCACCATCTTACATGCTGTGATTGCAGCCATTCCCCAGCTCTCTGTGAACTGGACTCATGACCATTGATCAACAACCATTGATCAATGGTCCTGACAATATGCGTACCAATGATCAATGAACTGACCTCCCAGCACATTGTTCCTTCAGTGGGCTGGTTTCAGTCATACAAATGTCCTGTTTATGAGATTGAAACCTGCAGTCAGCTGAGACTGAAGAAGTCACCTGATGATGATGAAACGTTTCTCCCACTGAAAACATCCAGATGAACAGAATCAAGCTTTTTGGGATTTACGTACCTGGATGATTGAGCATCAAGACACAACTCTGTGACTTTTCTCAGATGAATAAATCAGTTATTTTATCTACTGTGTGTCAACTGGCTGAACCTCCTCCAACTGTCTACTGTCTCCCTAAACTCAACAATGACTTAGTGATCTATCCATTCTCTGACCAAACACATCCTGCTGCAGGAGGTTAACATAGCAGCCAATGATGATCCCACTCACTGTGAACAACACATTTGGACCTGATTTGCTGCTCTGGTTTACACGTGAACTTCCACTGCTGCTGTCACCAACTTGAGAGGCTCTACAGAAAAACTGGACTTGTCCATAAAAATCATAAACTACATTACAAGGACAGCATTGCTCAATCAACTCTAATTACTACTGACATGTTATCTCTTCTAACTAAGGTACAGACACTCAAACTTGCTGCTTTCAGTGAGAAGTCAAATGTCTGAATATGAGCTGGAAGCTGCTGAGAGTCCTCCTCCTTCCCGTGGGGTTTACTTCCTCTACTACTTTCACTATAAACACGCCCCTTTCATGCACCTGCAGAGGGCCACCAGCAGATGGAGCTGTCTTAAACAAATCCACTTGGATAGTTAGCTGTAGATGATTTTATCAGTATGATTGTAGGACTTTGAGTTATTCTTCAGATTTATTTAAACTCTTATATTGTGCACAAGTGTTGAGCGACCCATAATTTCTCTGTACTTTTCATAAGAGCAGCCACACTTTCAGCTAGTTTTTGTTTTTTTAAGAGCTCAAAGATATTGAAGAAACAGTTATTCAGCTTCATCCCCACTGATCTCGACTACAAACTGTTTCACTTTGGTTTCTGTTTAAAGCCTCGATGTTTAAAACGTTTCCCTGTGATCATATTTGCACCGTCTGATTTCAAAGTTTGTTTCTTTTGGTCATTTAGTCCACAGAGTCCTTGGTGTTCTGAAAGGGACCTATAAATAAATGCATTATTATTAATAATAAAGTAGTTGTTGTACATGTACAGACCATAAATATGGAGTCCAGCTGTGTTTGATGCTGCTGGGCAGACTGACCACTGGGAACCTCTGAGCTCTGCTGCTCCACTCTGTGGAAGAACCATGAAGGATTAGATCAACACAGGATAAAGATCCAGGAGTTTCTGCTCAAATAACTTCATCTGAATCAAGTCTGTCAAGTTTTAGACTCTCAGATTCTGAAGATATATTTTCTGTTTTCTATGAACTTTCTTTCATCAGTGATGGAAGTGATGATGCTGCAGAAGCTCAGAGGAAACTTT
The DNA here is from genome assembly GCF_057382275.1 of Copadichromis virginalis. Taxonomy (NCBI): domain Eukaryota; kingdom Metazoa; phylum Chordata; class Actinopteri; order Cichliformes; family Cichlidae; genus Copadichromis; species Copadichromis virginalis. Next base: position 4,417,783 of record NW_028188589.1, on the reverse strand, counting down.
GAGAAAACTGTGATGAACCATCAACTAATGCTCTCAGGAGGCCAAAGGTCCCTGAATGTAACTGTGCAGTAGATTCATCGAGTGTTTGAAACCTGACCACTTCCATATGTTTTCATTCTAACATTAGAGGTCCTTTTCTCATTGCTTTGATTTGAGTTTTCATTTGAGTTTTCTGAGTCTCGTATTTGGAGTCGAGTCTAATCAATGATCTGACAGAAGAACATTAAAAAGGATTTAGCAGTGCTGTCAAAATTAACATGTAGGGTTAGGGGTTCATCTGTTATCATGATTAACATGATAAAAACCTTTAACACGACACATCTGGAGAGCAGAACGACTCAAAATCCCTGAAATGTTTCTATCAACGCACTTCGAGCAGTTTGTCCGAGTAGAGTTACCTTTGCACACGTGCAGATGTGCAGCACATCTGTTAGTGATGGCAGCTGAACCAATCAGCTCAATATGGAAGATGACAAACACACACTGACCTCCCGATGGAAAGTTTGAGCATTAAAAAAATAACAAGGCGGACCAGCCGACCAACATGAAGGATTCTGCACATCGTGACAGAAGGAATTTTCTTTTCACCGAAGCACTTCCAGCTTAAAATATCACAACGATGCAAAGCACTGATGACACAACTGCCAAGTGGACAAACTGCAGACCTGTTAGTGTTGTTAATAACATAGTTTTGGTTCCTCGTGTCAAAGACTTGAAGAAGAGTGACAGAGAGTGTTAGACTGCTGCAGGATCAGTGCCACCTCCACAGACCTGTGAAGAAAATGATGGTTTGACAGATGGGCTCAGATTCAGGATCAGCTGAGGAGTTTGTGGCTGACAGAATCCTGCAGGTACAGAGCAGAGCCCATCATTAGCATGCAGGACTGTCCCTGGGGGGTCGGCTCATTCAGGAGGTTAATCAATGTTTACATGTTCAATAAACATGTTAAGTGTGTAAATTTGCCCTTTTCTCTCGAGTCTGTTTGCTCATGAAATGAACTTTGATTCGTTTACATTAAAAATGATGTTTAATGGTGATTAATCCAAATGAATCCACAGTAACCCTGTGATGAGTCTGATTAAACATTTTCATTAACAGCAGTAATATAGATTATATATTATTATATATTAGTGCACACTTAGCTTTTAGTATATATGTTTGTTACAAAGTTGTATTTACAGCAGAGAAGCTGAGTTAAAGACTGAAAACTATTCAAAGTCTCTTTGAATTGAAGCGTTTAACATTCTTTGTGTTTATTCTGCATTGACTTCATTATATGGTGTAAACGTCTGTTACAGGCTTAAATATAAAGTTGGAAAAATGTAACTGCAGCTATTGATCAAGTAATTGTGATTAATCAGGATTAATGACAGAAGATTGTGTCATTAATTAGTCATGTTTTAATCTACTGACAGCACTAGTGTTCACTCTGGTGCCTCCAACTGTTTTACGCCCTTTCAACACCTTCGTGGTCAAAAGTGTACACGCACAAAATCTACAATAAAACCCTCACGCAGCAATAGGACAGACACACAATCCATTTATCTCTGTGTCTCAAACACACACACACGTGTATTCAAAGCCTCGATTTGTTCATATTTCATCTGTTGTGTTTTTATCTTCAGCGTTTTCAGTGTTGCTGCATTTACACCAAAAATGTTTCCATTGATGAATCAGATTGATTTGAATGTGTTTCATCCATACAAATCCCTCCCTGGTGGTCACATGACTCTATAACATAACAGGAGTCATGTGACAAGAGTTTCATGCTGTAAAATGTCACAATGGTTGAATGTGGTGGAGTAAAAATGTGAGATATCAACTACTTTTCTTCAATATGAAATGTTTGCAGGGCCTGACAGGAAGTGGACGGACGCTCTGATCACTTCCTGTTTGCTGAAGTGGGTTTTCAGTTGTTTAGAAACCAAAGGCTTGTTTTAAAAGACAGTTTAAATGGGACTGAGGGAACGACGTGTTTGTAGTTTATATCCAACAACATCGAGCAGTTTAATCAAAGAGTTCATGTTGCTAACAGCTCACCTCTCTGCAGCAGACACAGGCTGGGATGACCTTTAGACCAGTCACTCTGTAAGGACACAGAGCTGGGTCGAGGTCCAGGTTTGAGTCTCTGATGGATCCTGAAAAAGTTATAAATCTTCAGTAAAATTCTCATCACATATCAGCTGATATTATTGGTGTTAGCTTACCTTTTCTCAGCTGACTGTCTTTGCTCAAATCTCTTAATGGCATCTTTGACTGAGTTACTTTCACAGGACACAGAGCTGGGTGGAGGTCCAGGCTGGTTCCTGTGAAGAATGATGCAGCAGTGATGTGAGTGCTGAGCTGTGACATGGAGAAGAGTCATGGACAGTTAGAGATGGTCATCTCACCTCTGAGCTTTGGTCTGGCTCTCATGTTCCCCACACAGAGTGCTTTTAGAGGGAGGGACTCCCTCCTCTCTGTCCTCACACTGATCCATGCTGCTCAATTCACATCAGCTCACACACACTTTCTACCTGCAGAGGAAACACAAATCATTCATGTGCACATCAGCTGAAATCCTCCTTTCATCATGTGTGCTGTCCAAATATCAGCTGCTTCTTTCCTGCTTCATCTCAGTGTCAGCTGGATGCAGTCAGACAGCAGTGTGAGGCAGAGGAAGCTGCCATCAGCTGCTCTGCTATCAGTCCACTAGATGGAGCCTGAAGCACACACGATGCATTCACTGACACACACTGATTCACTGTGACTGGAAGCTTCAGTCAGTCCAACACGTGTGAACAACATTTTAAACCTTTCAGCTGATCCAGGATTCAAAGAGGATCAGCAGAGTTAAAGCTTCACACTAATTCTTGCTGCTGAGTTTGCAGAGAACTGCACACACACTGATTCACTGCTAATGAGAAGCTTCTTCCATCCAGTAATTCATCATCCATCAGCTCTGCTGATGCTCTCAGTCCTGGACTCTGATCACACACTAAAAGCAGCTTTTTAACTCGTGTCTGTAAGAACTCTTAGTGTTAGCTTAGTGTTAGCTTAGCTTTAGCTTAGTGTTAGCTTAGCTTTAGCTTAGCGTTAGCATGCTGTGTGCTAGCTTAGCGTCAGAGCTCTGCAGGTGTCTCCTGTGTAAATATTAATCACAGTGACAGTAAAGGAGGTAAAGGGCTGTGACGTCATCACGTACGCTGCGTCCTCTGTGGGCTCTGAGTGAACTCAAAGTACAAACTACAAGTACACAAACACGAACGTAGCTCAGAGTGGCGGACACACTCGGCCTCGTTGGTCCAGCTGTGAGTCCGTTACCGTGAACTATGGAGCGGCAGATTTGTGCTGAACTAAGCTGCACACAGCTGATGTTAGCCAGGAAACATTACACACTGACTTTAATGGAGAGACCGGAAATACAAACACACACAGTTTGTTGTGTGAAGAAATCAAACACGAGCTGAACAAACAGTAAAGTTCCTAAAGACAAACTGTTAAAGGAGGAAACAAAGCAAACTTACAGTTTCTTCACACCAACAACAAGCTCCACTCCACACCTGGACACTAAACACGGACACACAGGTGAGCTGCTTCCTGGAAGGAGGCGGGACTCCACCTGAAACTCAGCACAGGTGGGAGGGGCTCAGCTCTGTGTGTGCTGATGTGTTAACTTTAAAAATATGCCGTCTGACTGCTCAGACTGAGTCAGAGTAAAGTTCACATGCTGACGTGTGGAGACATGAAACCTTGTTGTAGCTGCAGGTGTGAACACACTGATCCCAGATCAGCTCTGCTGTATTTGTAACATGAACATTTCTGCTGCAAAGCTTCAAATGTTCAGCATGTTTCTCTGTTTCCAGTCTATAGATCCAGTCACACTTTCTACCTTCACCTGTGCAGTAAAGACTGAGAGCAGAGCTGAAACCAAGCGTCCAATCAGGGAGCAGCATCAACACCTGAGCTTCATTCAGACTCTGTTATTGAAGATGTTGTTGGTACAAAGTTCATCTGCTGCTCACATGAATCCATGAAAGATTTATTTCACTGAATGTTTCTTCAAAGCTCATTTCAACCTGTTGAAGTCATGAATGAAAGTGCAGACTGAGAGTGGATCACATGATGTTTGAGGTGTGTCATGTGACATGTTCAGTATTGTCACACATGTCTAGATTGTCCCTGATATCATAACTGCTCAAACACTGATGATTATATTTGAAGAATTATTCCTGATGGCAGCAAAGTTTGAATGGAGCTCTCTGTCTGTGCTGATTTGTCGCCCTCTGGAGGTCAAAGCACAAACTGCATGATGTCACTGTAACCACCACAGAGACAGGAAGTGTTTTTATGACTGAAACACTGAAATGATGCTAACGGCTGTCGTTAGGCTCACTGACAGCAGTGCTGATGTGTTCATGTCAAACACTGGCTCAGGTCAGACTCCTTCATCCTTCTCCAGCGTGAGGCCGCCCTCAGACCCACAGGAGCTCTGACCTTTGACCTCCTGACCCTAACCATTTTAGTCTTGTTGCATCTTTAAATGCAAATCCTGTGAAATGGTCAGGGGCGGCTCTAGAGAAATTTTCTTAGGGTGGCAAAATCAAAGCCTTTTCCCCCCAAACACATATGCAGGTGGTTACATGTGGTTAAAATGATTCAAATGCAGTAAGTATGCACGTTTTTCATATAAATATAGTCTATAACTTAATTATTGTCTGTACCCACATGATTACACACTTTAGTTACATGAAACATGTGAGTTTTGATGTTATGTACTGTACAGCCTGTATATTAAATACATATGTAGCCCAATAAGTATAAACTCCAGAAAGCTACACAACATGGGGCGCTTCATTTACAAACACAAGTCTAACTTAAGTTTCACTGTTTTTGTTAGAAAACAGTCACATTGTTGCAGCTTAAATTACACAAAATGTCAGAAATCTGCACTGTCATGAACAAACATGTAAACCTCATTTTTCATGATTTGTTGGATTCACCCTCTGAGGTCTGAAACACAACCGGACATTTGTGACTCCTTTGAGTTTACGTTTGTATTTCACCCTCAGATTGTTTCATTTTATTTTTTCCTCCTCTTGCTTTGTTTGGTATCTTTTCAGCTCAACTGAATTTAGTTGTTTTTTCACTGACATACTGCATTAGTATTACTATTACTATTAATGTAACTATTACTGATCTGAAATCACACAAAGAACCTAAAATCCTAGCAGTATTTTTTACTGTAAAAAAACCACAGACGTGTTGGGTAAATGTTTATAACTTGAAATGCAAATATAAATTGTACATTTTGTAAACAGATACAACTATTTATCTAAAAATGCAGCCAATACACCTGCTGTTTTTTCATTTTCTACAACCATTTAAAATAGCACTCACCTTCCTTCATTTCCACAGTGTAACATCCACCCACCTGTGTAAAATCCAAAATTCCCATGGTGTTGTTCAAAATGTGCTCTGGCACAATCATAAGCATCGCTTGCTACTGAAAACAAGAAGAAAGCCGGTCCTGCTATGGGCTGAACCATTTGTTAATGTGGAGGGGGGGACACTATGGAATATATCCAGTTCTAGCATTTATATTCACTGCTGACTGTAACTACGCTCAAACTGTTAAACTTATTTTAATAAACAACACTGTCATATGCAAAACTGGGGTGGCACTTGGGGTGGCAAGGGATCATTTTAGGGTGGCATCTGCCACCCCATGCCACCCTTCTACATCCGCCCCTGCTGATGAAGCCAACAGGTTCGCTTCATTTGCAAAAAGCAGATATGAGTTTCTGAGGCCACAGTCTTCTGTGGCAGAAGGGGAATCAGGGGAAGCCCTGGAGGAGTCCACCACCCACCAGAAACAGGTCTGAGCTCTCACTGCAGTTGTAAAGGGGCTACACAGCCCACATGAGGCTGAGGGATGCAGCCTTCTGTCAGACTGTCACTAACACAGAGAAACACCCGTGTACACTCATACTCATGGGCACATACACCAATCAACCTAACCCCACTAACTGCTCGTCTTTGGACTGTGGGAGCCAGAGAACCCAGAGAGGACCCAGACATGGGGAGAGCATGCAAACAGCTTAGATGTTGGATTTGAACCCAGAACCTTCTTGCTGTCAGGAAACAGTGCCAACCACTTTTCCACTGTGCTGCCTGTTTGACTCTGATACACCCATTTTTGAGCTCTTAAAAACAGCCCTCCACACAACAGAGACAAACCATAAAGGACTTTGTGGCTTGTAGCAACCGAAGAAAGTTTAAGGTGCAAAATAAAGAGGTTGAAAGGAAAGTAATAAAGATGTAATTATAACAGTAATGTTGGCTGTGTATCACGTGTGGCATGTCATTGTGGGGCTGGCCTCTGTTGGGATTGAGAATATGTGATGGCGGGGGCAGGGTTGGTTACTGGGGTTTATCCTGATCTCCTGTTTAGTGGAACTGTGCTCCTTTGAATCCACAGCACTAACCTGGCACACACACATAAAATGCATCATTGCTACAGAGCACAGCAGGACTCATTATGAGTGGTGGGGCAGGCTGGATGGTGTTGAGGAGTCGTATCGCAGTGACATTGGCTCCCCTGCTTCACTCTCTCCTGCCCCACTAATGCAACTCACTAATCCCTCTGTCCCCTTTAGGTGGGGCTCACGCTGACAAGATAAAATAAGCTGCAGGACTGGTGGGTGGGGGCTGTGCTGTCAGGCCCCCTGGGTCTGCTCCTCTGTGATCCTCAGTGGGCCAGTATGCCTCTCCTGGTAGCTCCATGGGGGATGGTGTGGTGGGTTGGTGGGTGCCATGGCGACTATGTGCGGACTTCACATTTTTGTCTGCTGTGACAGCTCCTTGATCTGGGCGGGGCCAGTGGGGTGTGGGGGCTGGTAGGTCCTTTGTGGGGCTTTGGATGTTGCCTGCAGGCACGTGCAGAGGGGGGGGGCTAGAGGGGCTTGAGCACCCGCCCCTTTCCTGATGGGTGCCCAAGGTGCCCTTTTGTTGAGGCAACTTTAAAAAAAAAAAAAAAAGATTATTATTTTTTTATGTGTGTGTGTGCGGAGTCCTGTCTGTGCCCCTCAACAATAATATTTAACTATTAATCACAGTTTTGCTAAATAAAAGGATCTGGCTTGCATCAGTCACATGATCACATCTAACCAATGATCGCCCTTGACGGCAGAACGCGCTGGTTACGAGCCGGGAACGAGCTCACAAAGAGCACGCGCATTTTTAGCGGTCCGGAGCTGTAGGAGAAACACAAGTTAACTCAGAGACACAGACTGATGCGACACAACCAGTAAGTAGGTGTACAGCGTACACTGTAGTGTGTAGCACACAGGAGTATTAGCTTATTACGTACACGTTGGTAAGCTGTCTTGTTGCTACTGACGAACTGAAACAAACGAGCGTGCTGTGTGTGCAACAGCGCGACAAACATTACCTGTCCTTTTATTAACTGCACAGGTAGTGCTGGTCACAGCTGCTGGCTACCTGTGTAAGGCTGTCATGGGTCTGTAGCTCTGTCACCGTTTTAGGGAACATATTTAGTTTTAAAGTAAGTTTCCGGGCATTTCCTGCCTTTCTGGAGGGATTATATTTCACTAAAAATGATCTAATATGCATGTCCACATAATAATGATTATAATTATAATATATTAAAAAACACACGCTGTATTTTAAAGAACATACATTAAGAAGCAGATTATATTAGATTTATATTTTAAATAAGACAAAAGTTGGATTTTACAGCAGTAAAATGATTGTATCTCTACAGTTTAAACATGTAATAAGCTTTGCCCTGCACAGAGTGGATAGTGAAACACATGGAATCATCATAAATACATTATTTCATATTTATTACTTCCCCCTCCTCATTGCTTTATTATTGTAGCTCTAGTAATAAATAATAATGTAAGGATTCTGGATCAGCACCATGATGCCCATAGTATATACAGTATTCTGAAGAAGGTCTAAAGTGTCACTGTGTGCGTGCATGTGTGTGTTTTATTTAGATGGATTTAAAAAAATATTACTCATGATATAACATTGTGCAGACATGGCTGGTAAGGACATGAGGAGGAAACAGCAGGAGCTGTGTGAGGCTACTAAAGGCAGGGCTATAACATTTTTCTGTCATCATTTTATTATTGATTAAGTGCAAGAGTTGTTAGGTGTGGATAATTAGATTATAGTTTATTGCAATAGCAAGTTGTGCCTTGTTCTCAGATAGACAGCAAGTGCAGAGTGATATATGAAATGATGGGATGGAAGGAAGAAGAGAAGCAAAGAGTGATTCACAGGCAGAGCCTAAATTATTTCTCACAGTTTTTTGTTGCCTTATGGTTCCAAGCGCTGTCACCAATCTTTGCATTTTGTTATTATCTCATGACACTTGTTTAATCAGCTACCATCTCTCCTGTGGACTTTTTACTGTCTACAGTCTCAGACCAACACAGCCCTGCCCTCCAGCACTATCCACAGCAACCCCTCAACAGCAACATTGTACCCATCAGGTAAAGCATCGGCTACGTTTGCTTTGCCTTGTTGCCCATATTAGATTCTTGATGAATGTGTGTTGTTGTTATTCAGCCTGGTTCAATGTGCCCCTTTCTAACTTTGAGCACCCGCCCCTTTAAACCTCTCTGCACGGCCCTGGTTGCCTGAATATTGTCAGGCAGCTGGGTGCTGTGCCTCGACCCTTTCTTCCTTTGCATTTGTGGTTTGGTGCCATAAATGCACAACATAGAAGAGCCACCTCGACGGGACAACACTCAGCGGTTCATCTGTCTCTCTTCCACAGCATGTCTTTATCCTGTCTTCCTTCTCTCACCACAACCAATCACAGCAGATGGCCCCGCCCCTCCCTGAGCCTAGTGCCGGAGGTTTCTTCCTGTTAAAAGGGAGTTTTTCCTTCCCACTGTCGCCAAAGTGCTGCTCACAGGGGGTCATATTGTTGGGTTTTTCTCTGTATGTATTATTGTACGAGCTACCTTACAGTATAAAGCACCTTGAGACGACTGCTGTTGTGATTTGGTGCTGTGTAAATAAAACTGAATTGAATTAAGAAACAACTCTTAGATTCCTCACATGATTCTCCTGTATTCCTACTGGACGCCAAGGTAATATAACATGGAAGTGTGTCGCAGTGCCTGGTGGCCACATGTTACCCATAAACTGTCAACCTGACCGTACTGTAGCTACGTCCAAAGACTAGTTAAAGATTAAAGCTTTTTGGGGGGTTAAATCTGACATAAATAAAGAAAGAATAACATTAAAGTCGATTCTTTTGATCACTGTAGTTCTACTTTGAGGATATGACGTGTAAAAACCCTCAGTCGTGGCTGGTGGATCTCACATTCCTGGTCTTTGTAATTCCAGTTCAATGAAGCCTCATTTTCACCTTTTTCCAGGTAAATTTTCCCAACTGTTCTAATGTCCATGCTGTGGCATTGTCCCATCATTTGTATTTCCTGTTAATGGATTTTTAATATGGTCTGGGAAATTACTATATATGAGTAACTTCCTGTTGTATTGCAGCTTAAGGCCATTGTCACTGAAATAAAGCCCAAGTTGTAATAGTTTGCATCCAGAACGAGGAAAACGAAGAAACCCAAACACTGCTCAGTGGATGAGTCCGTCCTGGAATAAATACCAGGACAAAACTAAAAAGAAGAGCTTGTTTCCTCGAAGCAACAACAGAAAGCTCTTTGTCTCTACAGATGTTTCTGGGAAACACGTTAACAATATTTAAACATTTGTTCTTAATAAACGTTTTTACTTAATGATGCTTTATGATATTTCTATCTGACCTAATGCAGCAGCGTATCCACATGAACTCTGCAGTGTTTCTACCCAGAGGCCACCGTGGTCCTTCTTTACTAATGCTGAGGGTTTTCTCCCAGCCGTGATAGCCTTTGACAGGTAAACTGAGTCATTCCAGCCCAGTGCAAAAATAACCTCCCTGTCTGCTCTTAACTTCACGCATCGATGCTAAAACGTTGCATAACTGAACCTGCAGACTGTGATCCTGTAGCTGTCGAGGAGAGGGCTTGATGCCGTCCATCTTCTGCTCAATTAACAACGCCTGCAACCTTTTGAGCCTTGGTCCTGCTACAGTCACAAATATAACATCATCACTCTTTATTTGATCCACTACACTGCTGTCATTTCTCTGTTATGGCCCCACAAGGTCACTGAATTCTGTCATTCTTCTCCAATCCATGGTTTTCAGTCACTGGTGGGCAACATTACTCTACCACGACTGCAAACAGTGGACAGTTGGTAGGTAGTCCTGCAGGACGCCTGTCTCGAGCCAAGGCTACTTGGAACATCTCTCCATGGAGGAACAATGAAGACATGAAGAGAAACTATAAATCTTTGGGACTTGTGCTCCAACAGCTTTGTTTAAAGGCCTGAAAGTGGCGACGTCTCTCCCAGAGCTCCAGCTCAGTGACATCTATGTGTGCCTTGTATGCTTCAGCTGACGCTGCTGCCAGGATGAAAGCTGTCAAACCGAGCACAGCTACATGTTCCACCTGGATGGGTAAATAATGTGTTTGAGGTGAGAACAATCAGGAAAGCTCGCCAGCGGCTTTACTTCCTGAGGAGGCTGAGGAAGTTTGGCATGAACGCCAACATCACCTCAAATTTCTACAGGTGTGCAGTCGAGAGCTTGCTGACGAGCTGCATCACAGTTTGGTACGAAGCTGCTCTGCCAGCAGCCGTAAATCACTACAGAGGGTGAAGGCAGCAGAGCACATCACTGGCACGAGGCTTCCTGCCATTCAGGACATTTATCTCCAGCGGTGCCTCCATAAAGCACACAGCATCATCAAGGACCACAGCCACCCAGCACATCAGCTGTTCTCCTTGTTACCATCGTTACAGGAGTCTGTCTGCTCGGACTACAAGACTCAAAAACTGTTTCTACCACCAAGCCATACGACACCTCAACCACAACACTTAAACACACACAACACAGCACTCAGAAGCTACCTGCAGCTTCACAAGTACTCTGTTTAATCTGCACTGGTCACTCCACTTTATTGTCATTGATATTTATATTTAAAAGTGCAATACTGAAATTTTCTGCTGCTCATTCCTGTGCAATGTCCCATCTGCCCTCCCGTCATATTTCTCTTCAAGATTTTCTTATTTAATCACTAGTGTACATATATTTATAGATACAAATATATTTAGTCATCTTTTCTCTTTTACCATGTCTCTCTAATATTTGCTCCTTACTATTTTTCTATTTTCTTTATTATTTTATTTTATTATATTTTCTCCTACTGTATGATGCTGCCGAGTGACTGCTGCTCGTCAAACACATTTCATTGCAATGTTGACCCTGTGCTAACTTGCATATGACAAATAAAACTGAAAACTGAAAAGAAGAAACTGGTCGTTGTTAAAGGAAAGGTAATCTCCACATAAGCAGCTTAGATGACCTTCCACGTGTAAATCTTACAATGTGTTGACTTGGACATGAACAGTGTAGGACCAGAAAAGTCCCAGCAGTGTTAATTTGTCACATTAATGTAAAATGAAGTATTTTTCTGATGTTGGGTTAATCGTTCCTACAGTTTAAATGAGCCGTCACTGATGTTCACATGTGGCAGCCATACTCTACGGCTTCTGTAAATAAACACTGATTACTGAATCCAGTTTTGGCTACATTAAACTCAAAGACGTTCAAAGGATGGCTGGAAAGCTACAGACTGCAGTACTGTTTGGCACCAGTAGCAAAGTATGTCTGTTGTGGAGTTGTAGACATGTAACTTGAACATGTTTGTAACTTTTTACTAGCATTTTGTTTACTATGTTTCAGATCTATGGCACTAAATGGGGGACTGACCACGTTTTTGACCTTGACTGGACTTACTGGGTCCAGTAAAGATATCATAGCCAAAGGTGGCTCTGCTTCCAGTTCTGGCTTATAGGAAGATCTCTGAAGGTTGGGTGTAATCCTCTCCTGACTTTGGATCACTCTCTTAGATCTAAACCTCCAGCTCTGGACTCGCCATCCTCAAAGACTGCTCCATAAGAACACAGGCATGTGTGAACAGCCCACTCCTCCTTTGGTCAATGGCACACACTTTTAGACGATGTGTATTCAGCATCTGGCAAGAGTGGAATCAACTGGGGCTCTTTCTAAATTGGCGTCACCATTGATTGTGGTGGTGGCAGCAGCTCATTCTGCTGGCTCTGTGTAACAGGGTCATAAATCACATTGTTATAATGTGTTCTAAACCCCCAAACTGCTCCTTTTATACCTGACTTTTAGGACCTCCAAGCCTGTAGTTGTGTTCATTATCAGTTAGAGCCCCTCCTCGTTCTTTTCTTCTTCTTCGGTGCAATCCTATAAATACAGTGTACCCCTTTTGCCTCTCCCCTTTTCTACAATCCCCCTGTGGGAGAGGTGGGTGTCATTTCTTTCCAACACTTTAAAACACACATATAATGCATATTTAGCCACCTGGATGTTTCTGGTTGCAATTTTAGTTCGATTATTGTCATTATTAAGCCTGTTTTTGTTAGATGTTATAAGTGTGTCGTATGTGTGTATCATAAATGTGTTTTAGGCGCCATAAATGCTAGCATGAATATATACTCCTTGCTAGCTTGGGAGCTGTGGTGGGTTGAACTAACCCTCTTCCCCACTGTTTGTATTTGGTCGTAGGAGCTGGAGTGGGCAAATTATTTACTGGGAGGTCTTTCTTTCTTTTACCTTTTTTATCAGACACAACGCAGAATCACACCGGTTACATCTGCAGCTCATCCATCACCTGTTCTTCCCATCACTTAATGTTTTTGCTGCAAGACGTTGGAGTGAGTGCCATCTATTTTGCTGTTGTTTGGAGGCATTTTAGTTCAGTGAGAGACAGGAGGTCACGCAACAAACTGCTCAAACGAGTGGAAGCCGCTGCCCTCTGCTCGTCAGCTGGGAAACCTGGATCTCCCTTGTTGTGTTAACAGACCTCTCTGCATTGAATCATACCTGTTATTAACCTCTGTCTCTCTTCCACAGCATGTCTTTATCCTGTTTTTCTTCTCTCACCCCAACCAATCACAGCAGATGGCCCCGCCCCTCCCTGAGCCTGGTTCTGTCGGAGGTTTCTTCCTGTTAAAAGGGAGTTTTTCCTTCCCACTGTCGCCAAAGTGCTGCTCATAGGGGGTCATATGATTGTTGGGTTTTTCTCTGTATCTATGAAGCGCCTTGAGGCGACTTTTGTTGTGATTTGGCGCTATATAAATAAAATTGAATTGTCAGGGTCAAAGTTCAGAGGTAAGTTTGTTTAGCAAATGAATGACAATAAATCATACATGTTTGCTGATTCACAGATTGACAGCCCGGAGGAACAGGGCTGTGTCGTTCCTGTGATGTGATTCAGCTTTATTTTAGTATTCATTTATTTTATTAGCTTTATTTCAGCCACTCAAACAAAACAACATTATATTAAAACAGAGTGCAGGTCTCATCCAACCATAGTTAAATATGTGCCAACTGAATCAGTACGTTTCATGTAGAAATATCTGTGGCAACCTTTTGTTGCAGCAATGATCTCAAAACACGGGGGGGGGGGGCTAAGATGAATGTCTGCTGTGAGGACAGGGGGTGTGCATGTGCTCAAGTCACGTGACACGTCATTTACGCAACATTTGGTCGATTTAAAAGTTACAGTGAGATAAAATCATGTTATGGATTGCACTCAGTATATTGTGCCGACATGGTGAGATTGTGTCTGTCGAGCCGAGGAGAGCGTCGCAGTGCCAAAAGCTGTAAAATGAACTATCAGGCTGGAGTGTGCTGCCACAGCACAGAGCAGTCACAGTAGGAGCGGTGCTTAGTGAGAGGTGATGTCGGGGGGACATGGCTTCTTCTCCGGTCACCCCAGCATCGCTTGAAGGAGAAACACCTTCACCCACCGGGAACGAGGAGCCCGCGACCACCGGACAGGTACGACACGCCTCCGAGACCCTCTGCGCGCCCGGTAACGTTGTAACGTTTTACCGAAGTTCATTCGCAAACACACCAGTTTAAGATGGACCCGAGAATCAGCACACGGGAGCACTGGTGTCTGACTCAGCAGAAACGGCTCGACGTGCGTGTAATGCTTCGTATTTGATAACGATGGAATAATTCTTTAAAATAAGCACACAGATAAACACTGGTGGGTGGAAAAGCTCGTGTTTTGGTGAAATGAGTCCCGCCTAGTCCGGTCTACACCTCATTCAGCAAACATCTGAGTCACCCTGAGACGCCAGTGCGCGTCCTTGTGATGCAAAAAGCCGTAAGTGACACGCTGTTTACACGCAGGAGCAGTTTAACACATGCAGGTTGTGCCAGTAGGCGTTTCCTTCAATGTGACACCAAACGTGTAAATCAGTGCTGGGAGCGGATGTTGGACCTGATCAGTCTTAATCTGACAAACTGTAGTTCCTGCTCTGTTTCTAATTCAGCCCCATGACAGACAACCAGCATGTTCTCCTGTCACGTGTTATTGACACGCACATATTTAGTCCGTGTGTGGGATGTTAAAGGTGAGTTTGTTCAGGGCACGATCAGACTGAGGCCATTTCAACAGGTGCAAGGAAGTGTTAGTGTGGTTACTACGGCAGCACTGATGCCCTGATGAGTGCACATGGCTGGAATGAAAAGTCAATGCTATGTATAGCATGAACTACTTGTTGTCTAAGGCGGTGCAGAGAGTGAGCAGGAAATATCTGAGGTTGGATATTTCAGTACATACAGAGCTGTGCAGAGACATTAGGATCTTAAACTATTGTCTGTATCTGGCAAAGCGAGAATCTGAGCCTTGTGTACAAACTGTCTGGTGTTTGTTCTGGCAGGAATATGAAACTACTGTGCACAGCATGCTTATTAAGATGGCCCAGGACCAGGTCATCTTGCAGGATGGTAGTGTTACATCGAGAAGGTTCCTCTTTAATTGTTGGATTTCTGTGTGAGTTTTCTCCCTGTGCCTCTGTGGCCTCTCCCCACAGTATCTGTGTTTGTGTTTAAAGTGTTTAAAGTACAGCACTAGATGATCGTATGGGTGAATGTGACTTGTTGTAAAGCACTTTGAGTTGTTGTCTATATAAAGTCTAAATGGAAATCCACTTATGTGCAGAGGACCAGAAGATCCAGCGCATCGAAATAAAAAGTTCTTTGCTTAAACAATGAATTGTGCGATAAAATATTAATTTACAAATTCATTTTTAAGTTATTTTATTTATTCAATACAAAAGTAATTTATTATCTAGTAATTTAATTGAAAATAAAATTCTGTTGGTTTTTGTTTTTTGCCCTTCTCCCCCGTCCCTCTTCTCAGCTGTTTCTCTTTCTTTCTCCCCTTCTTTCCTCCAGTCAAGTCTGTCCCGTATTCAGTAAGTGAAAATAAAATAAACAATAAAAGGTGAATCAAATGGACCATTACGGCAAGGCTGGGATGGTCAGTTTGGTAAAGTAAATCCGTTGGGCATCTTTCTTTGCTTTTAGACAACAATTCTGATGCAAAAGAGCCAAACGGGACAGGCAAAAAAAATAAATAAAATAAAATAAATATTTATAAATCAGTATTTGAAAATAAATAATTATTCCATTAATAAATACTTCAAATCAGAAAAAAAAGAAATAAAATCTCAATAAAAACCTCACATCAAAAATCCTTTTCCTGTGTCGTCTCATGTCCAACATCTGTGTAGGCAGAGTGTAAACACAGAGGCTGAATGGCCTTTGGTATAGGTGCAAAGCTAAGACTGTCTAACCAATGACAGAGCTCCTTACCTCGCACCGGCTAATTTGCATTGCTCGGGGATTTTGGAAATTTATCCATTTATTCATTATGATGTGGTTCAGCATCATAATGCTGAACCACAGAAACACACACACACACACACACACACACACACACACACACACACACACACACATATATATATATATATATGTGTGTGTGTGTGTGTTTCTGTGGTTCAGCACCATAATGCTGAACCACAGAAACACACACACACACACATATATATATATACATATATATATATATATATATATATATATATATATATATATATATATATTTTAGGGGTGCAATGATATTCGTATTGATATTGAACCGTTCGATACAGTGCTTTCGGTTCAGTACACATATGTATCGAACAATACAACATTTTTAATTTATTTCATCAACTTTCCTTCTGACGATGCTGTCTGTGTTGAGCGCTCAGTGGATCTGCGTTCGACTACTCCGCCTAGGCTGCACTGTTGAGTGCAGATCCACTGAGCGCAGGGCAAGCTAGCGAGACAGAAGCTAAGCTCCTTGCAACATGGCAAACTGAACCTCCCCCACCCTCATTCATATCTGGTGTTTGGAACTATTTTGGTTTTCATGTGACGTATGACCCTGAAGGTAAGCGAGTCATGGACTAAAGTAAAACAGTATGTTGGATGTGCCACGCAATGCTCAATTACATGGGTGGGAACTAGTGCGTTAGCGCAGTTAGCTCGTTAACGTGTTGGCCGTCTAGCCCCACGCACGGGGCGATCCGCGGTCGCTCGTTAACGGAGATTTGCCGTGTTGTGGCGTTAAGGTCATTTCAGATTAACGCTGACAGCACTAGTGGGAACACAACGAATATGACTGCACATTTACTCCGACATCATCCTGGTGCAAAGACAAGTGAAGCAGACAAAACAACAAGCACCATGCTACAAACTTTACCCGAGTCATTTAGACAGCCGTTAGCACAGGATTCTCCTTATGGGGACCTGATATGTTTAATTAATATGCTGCTGAGAATATAGCCCAGAAGAAGCGTATAGTATAGCTTTTATTTTGAAAGAGCCATTTCTCTGTAATAAACTCTCTTTTCCAAAGATGGGTGATTCCTCCATCAGATAGATTTATTTATTTTTTATTACTTTGTTGTTTCAGCAACATTAAATTTAAAAACTGTACGTTTGAGTTAAAATATATATTTATAATTTTAATAACTGACAAATTAAAAAGGCATGAACATTTTTTTTGTATCGAAAAAATATCGAACCGTGACACCAAAGTATCGAACCGAACCGAACCGTGAATTTTGTTTGTCGTTGCACCCCTAATATATTTGTATATATGTGTGTGTGTATTTATACATCAATCCATTTTCTTGCTTATGGAGTTCAGGGCCTGGGACCTACTCCATGTCAGCTTTCAGTGTTTATAAACATGAACATTATGAACTCATGACTCCCTTGGGAAGCCTATGGTTTTTCATAGGCAGGGGATATTTGTTTTATCACAGTTCATTACCAAACAGAGCAGGGTTCTAATTGATTTGTGGCTTTTAGGATATTATGTACAGGTGTGTAAAAGTGGAGTGAATATAATTACAAACAGCAATGCTAGTGGAGTGATGACAGACAGGGCGGTTGGGGGGTGGTGAACAGTTTGCCAACAGTTCTCCCCTGTAGAGAAGGACATCTGCCATTTCTTTTTCCTTTTAGTCAAACAATTCAGGTAGTGATGAAAGAAAATCAGACTGTGGCAGTGCTTGCAGCAGGTAATGGAGTGATAATGCAGAGTTTTTACTGCAGTGGACAGTCCCTAGTGTGACCATCGCTGGAACCAACCAGCTGATTTACACCATGGCAGCAGTCATCAGTGAAGTTCTTGGCTGCAACATGAACAATCTCAAGTAGCAATGCTACTAAACTTGCTGGAGAACTTTTAGTTCAGGCCACTTGATGAGTTTCACACAGTACTGTATATTATTTTATTAGGTTGGCACAAATGTAGGATTGTGTTTGTGATATCACGATGTGTCTGTTTCCTTTTCATATTACACTAAAGAGATCATCGCCTACAAGCCTCCGTAAACGAACAGCATGTCTATAAAAGCCCATTCATCATCCGGCCCTCCTGCTCAAACACAACCATGTAGCGCTCATCCCTCCACCCGTCTCATTCAGCATCCACACACATGTTGCAGGGAACGGGAAATAGAGTAGAGCAGCAAAGCTTGATTTTCTTTAGGATTGGTTAAACTAAAAGACGTTGACAAGGAATTTTAAGGGTTTTAGGAAGCATAAAACCGAAATCAGTTGTATTGGATACGAGTATAAATGAGTGCTTAGGCTCATGCAAGAAAAAACATCTTAGACAGGATATGACAAAACGTACTGTGATACAATTCTTCATTACTACAGCTCATTGAGTGCTTTTGTAAAAAGTCAAATCTGTGTGCTCCATTAAACCCTGTAGAAGTTGTTTCGAATGCTGACAGTGGACAAACAAAGTTGTCATTTAGCTTAAACATTAACAGTAGAAAAGGCCCGATAGGAATCTAACATCCTTGGAATCAAGCTGTGGGAGTGAGTTTTGAAACCTTTCTGTAGGACTGCTTTAAACTTGCCTTCTTGGTGATGTGTTGTCTGATGTCTTGTTTGACTTGAGCAGATTCTTTACGTGCTTTAAGTTTCTAACACATTTGCTTTAACCAGTAATTGAAACTGCTGAGTAGGAAGTACTAAAGTGGGTGTTGAGCATGTTGGGTGTGTCCTTATTACCTGTTTCGATGTTTTCTTTTAATTGAAAGCGTTTCATGAATATGAAATGCTTCTGCGTAATGTTAAACGTTATAAAATATTCTTATGATTAAACTCTGTATTCATGGCTTATTCTTTCCTGGCCTTTCCTGTAAGCACTTTTATGCTCGGTGGTAAAATATCACAGAACTAGCAGTTTGGCGAGTGTCATACCGCCTGGATTAGTGGCTCAGCTGGTAATTCAGAGATTTATGTAGCTTAGTTTGCTGTGTCATGCTGATTTGGGGAGACTGGACACAGACCTGAGTCATTCTCTTCTGGGTGATCACAGTGGTTACTCTCCTCCCTTCCTCATCTCACCCTGCAAAGAAATCTGCCTTGACCTCTTCCTCTGTGTTAGTTTGCTGTCCTTTCATTAGTTAGCTTTAGGACTTCTCCTCTCCTCCATGAATGTATCCCCACTAATCCCATTACATGCTTGTCCTTGTCCCACATTTATCAAACATACTTTTTAAAATCAAACAGTTAGAAATGACATTCATTACTTCATTATGTAACATGTCCCTGTGATCTAAACAGCCTGTTAGCCCTCGGAGCACATTTAAGTAAATTGAAATAATTGTGCCAATAAATTGGATTTGAAAGCTCTTATTCTAATTTTCTGTTTTGATGATATTTGGGATATGCTGTTTATGTAGAACAGCTAAAACTAGTTCTTTATATTCCCATATAAATGATAAACACACATTATTTACAAAACACTGCCCGGTGGACGCCAAAGGACGGCCTGTTTTGATTACGCTGGGATCTTTTTGGACTGCACATTTTTGGTCTACGATCAAAGCTGCCACACCACGCTGGATTAATCTCCCAGTAGCTGAGTTTATGAAGTCATAAGAAAGGAATGTCCCACACGTTCCTGCTGTTACACCATATTTGGACTGGGACACCTTTGCTAACCTCTGTTGCTCAATGACACACTGATTTGAATCTGAAGGCGCTGGCGACATATTTGCAGCAGTGTGGGTTCACAGAGGCTGTTTAGACTCTGAGCATGTGACACACCAGTAGCGTGCCACACTGGGCCTCTCGGGGTGGCGTACAGTGTCACTGTGTGTGTCTATTTAAGTGTTTGTCGTGTAAATGAGGACAACCAAGATATGTGAAGTATAGAGTGGTGTACCACAGTGACAGGTTAATGTCAGTGTGAGTGTGTAGCAGTTTGTGTGGCCAGAGAAGGTCAGCAGCCTCCAGAGGACAAAGCGCTTGTGTTCTTCCATAATCGCCCGTTTGATCAGACAGATAATTTGGCATCTGTCAGGCTAAAAACAACAACGCAACATAAAACCAAGCATACGCTCTGCAGTCCTACAGCTAACTCCTGACAGTCTGTCTGCTGTAGGCTGAAGAAATCAGGGGCGCATTCATCTGCACCTGTCAGCGTCTTTATGCTAACAATAGATCAAACAGTATGTGTCCACAGGATGTGTAATGTTGAAGGTTACCGTACATCCTTATCTCCAGCACTGAGAATCAGTTATCACTGATCGCTGTCTCTGCTTTGTTTTGACATGTTTCATATTTATATATTTCATATTTATAAGGTAAATACCCTACAACATTACAGAGAAGAAGAAGTAACCCAAGGCTCGGTGAGGGGCAGCCATCTGCCGTCACCAGCTGGAGGTGATGAGTGGAAGACTCGATAGGCCACTCTTATTTTCATCCACTGCTTTGTTACCTCGACACGATGTTTTGGATCATCATCATGCTTGAACATCCATCTTCATGGGACGAAGGTTCCTCGTCACAGTACGATACGCGGTCCTGTCTATTGGCCCCTCCATGCAGGGAGGTCATGTTGTGCTCTTAGCAGAAAAATGACCCATGTTTCCACCGCTTTACTGTGGGGGTGGTGTTCTTTGGTTTTTAGTGATTGTGAGGACGTTTTCACAGACAAACCATCACAAAAAACCCATTAAGTGCCAAAATAACATAAACCTGTAGTTTTAAAATTTTTAAAAAACTTCTCAACAGAAAATCTGTTTAAACAAAAAGGTTTTGAAGTGCTTTTTAAAAGAATTGACAGAGTCAGCTGTAGACTGGTGCAGAGCCTTGGTGGTTTCTCTAATCCAGCACAGAGGCCAGTACATTAATCTAAATGCAATGATGGAAACGCATTGATAATTTCTTCCAGTTCAGCAGAGGAGACCATGTTTCACAATTTAGAAATGTTAGGAGTGAGATAAAGATTTTACACAGTTGAAACTCAGAGAAGACTCAAACATTACACCAAGATTTTGAATGCTGAACTTAGCATGTGAACAAAAACAGAATAGAATGCGTTTTATTGTCACTACACACATGCACAATAAGCTTCAGAGCATCTCCTATTCAGTGCAGACGTGGGAAAGAAAGAGGGGTGAGTTGCACAGTTCTGCAGCACTATCTACAAATATAGAAACAAAACATAGTGCTATATATTACAGTGTGGGTTACTGCACGTAAATTAAGTGTTGCACAGTGGTGATGATAGTTGTGTAGTCTGTGTATAGAGGTCCTACATTGGGGGGTGGAACTGTGTTTATCATGTGTGAGTTCAGGTTACGGGTGGAAAAAACTGTTGTGAGTCTGTGGGTCTCCTTGCTGATGCACCTGTAGCGCCTCCCTGAGGGAAGCAGGTTGAACAGGTTAGAACCGGACTGGAGCTGTCATGGATAATGCTTGCTGCTCTGCTGAGGCAGCGGGAGGAATAAATGTCCTTCAGGGAGGGGAGAGGGCAGCCGATGATCTTCTGTGCTGTCTTGACCACACTCTGAAGCCTCTATCCGCCTTAGTGCAGCTGCCGTACCATACCGTGATGTCAGCAGCAGGTTGGAGTTCAGCTTGTACTTCCTGAAGACTCTCAGGAAGTGCAGCCGCTGTTGGGCCTTCTTGACGACCGCTGAGATGTTGTCTGTCCAGGAGGTGTCAGCAGAGATGAGGACACCAAGGAACCGGGAGGTGTGGACCCTCTCCACACACTCCCCGTTGATGTAGAGGGGGGCCAAGTCAGTGCCTCCTGACGTTGACAATGACCTCTTTGGTTTTCTTAGTGTTCAGTCCCAGGTTGTTTTCTGAACACCATGCTGCCAACTTCAGGACTCTTTATGCTGATTCTTTCATCCGGGCTGGACTTCTTATCCTTGACTGAAACTTGGCTTTGCCCTGGTGAGTTCTTTTCTTTCTCAGAACCAACCCGATTCACCTTTCTAAGCTCACCCCAGTCCACTGACAGAGGTGGAGGGCCAGCTTCAGTTTTTAAAAACAAATTCACTGTGGTGTGCCTCAAGGATCTGTGCTCGGCCCAGTTCTTTTTCCTTGTACATGCTGCCTTTGGGAGTAATACTTAAAAAATATAACATTTCCTTTCACTGCTACGCCGACGACATAAAAATTTATTTCCCTTTGACATCAGATGTCTCTACGTCTCTGGAACCCCTGTTTGACTGTCTAAATGAGGTCCAAACGTGGTCACGTCTCTCACACTGAAAGACAAAAGTTTTAGTTTTTGATAGTCACACCCCGCTGGAACAACTTACTGATGCCTTAGGGTCCCTTGGTAGCCATCTCTCACTCACTGTTAGAAACCTTGGTGTTTTCCTGGACAGCTCAAGAAATCGACCTCCTCTGTGGTAAAAAACAGTTTCTACCAGCTGCGTCAGATATCTAAAGCAAAGCCATACCTCCCTTTGAAGGACCTTAAAAAACTCATTCATGGTCTTATCACTTCCAGATTAGACTACTGTAATTCTCTCTACTCGGGCCTCCCACCTTCCTCTATTCACCGGCTCCAGTTAGTTTGAAATGCAGCTGCGCGTCTCTTAACTGGAACTAGAAATTATGCCCACATCACACCAGTTTTAGCCAACCTACGTTGGCTCCCTGTTGATTATCATACCAATATTCAAAATACTTTTGCTTACCTTTAAAACTTTAAACAATTTAGCTCCCAGCTATCTACGCGAGCGCCTCCATTTGTAAATCCCTAATAAGGCACTTAGATCTTCCAATCAAATGCTCCTGACGCAACCGAGGTCTCGTCTGAAGTCCAGAGGGGATCGGGCCTTTGCTGTCGTACCTCCCAGACTCTGGAGTAACCTCCCTCTTTATATTCGTCTCTCCGAGTCCATCCAGTCTTTTAAATTGCATCTTAAAACTTAGTCTGGCTTTTGATCCAAACTACTATGTTATTTCTATTTTATTTATTTATTTATTTTGATAACACTTCTGAAGCGTCAGAGCTGTCCTTGCCTGTGATAGAGCTGACCTGCCATAGGACACTGGGACGAGTGTAAATCCAGGCTGAATTCCTTGTGTTGGACAGTATTTGTGTGCAGCAGCAGCAGAGCGCACAAATCAAACTGTATGTTTTGGTAAGCCTGGCCTTCTTGTACTGGATGTCAGTGAGCCAGTAGCTGGTGAGTTCATCACATTAACATTTTTACTAGCAATTTCACTAGCTGGGACCACATCCTCAGTTACGATGAACGATGATGGATGAGGGAGCGTGTACTGGTGCTGCAATGTGGGGAAGGCCTCAAACAGGATCGGCAGCGGCTCCTGGGCTCCAGGTGGGCATGAAAATGAGAACAGAGGGTATTGGTGAAGGGGGCATATATAAACTGAGGCGGCATGAATGAGGTGTGGTCCCACTCCTGAAATTCAGATAATATCTCCACTTAGTATAAACTGGGTCAAAGAAAAAGTGCCTCTGATTGGGCTGCTTTCTACAGTTGGCTGTGAGTCCATTGCAGGGCATCAAACATGGATAAGGGGTTGTTTCAACAGTAATTCTATGATGGAAAATTAACGAGGCATTTATCAGGATCTATATTTAATTTAATATCTATTTAACATATTTAATCAATATAAAGCTCAGTGTCTATTTCTTAGCTTGTAAAGTTGTGAAATTCATGGCAGATTCACTTCTTGGCTGTTTTGCGTTTTATTAGATAGTTGATAATAAAGAGTGTCTTTGCCTGTGGCTTTGTTAAGACTGCAGGTTTTTGTCCGCCTGACCTTTGGTGACCTTGGCGAGCTCAGGATGAACAGGCTGTCTGCTCTGTTTGGGTGTGATGCTGCCTGCAGAGACAGTCTACTCTCATGCAGACACAACATCTTTACTGATATAACGTGGTCATGGACTCTTCTCTGTTCTTCCTTATGAAATAATAGTAAAATGACTCTGCAGTTTTGATTCAAAATGCACCAGGTCTGCTCAGTCTGAATCACACCGTTAGAGCCAGACCAAATGATTGGAGCACCAATGTTAGCACTCAAAGAGTCTAAGCAGTACCACTACCAGCTTTGGCCAGTGCAGGAGTGAACATGTAGATCCATGTTCTACTGAGCAGACACTGAGCAGAGGCAACATGCAGTAAATGAATTAGTGGTCTCCACATGTTTGCACCCAAAGTTTCCCTGCTTTTGTGAGCTGAGCTGTTTTAATATTTTCCATGTATTAGATGATACTGTCCAATGCTTCCAGGGCTGTGAAGATGGAAAAAATGATGTTGCAGTCGTTGCTGAAGTGTTGGTACCATTTGAAGGAAGTCATTAAAGCGCCAGAGCGAGCAGACAAGGCAAGCACTCAAAGAATGTGGAAGGCAGTCGGGGAAAGTTGCCATGGACGGACTTGATTCCTCCCAGCCCCAAACAGCTTTTATACTGTGGACAAAAATACATGAAAGTGTGTGTGTGTACCTGTTTAGATGTCTCTGTGGGGACCAAGAATTGGAATGTTACTATACTTGTGGGGACCAACAGTCATTTATGAGGACAAAAGTGCCTCACGAGTTTGAGACTCACAATGTGGTTCTAGTGTCAGGGTTACAGTTAGGTTATGGTTAGGTTTAGGTTGAGCGTTAACCATCCATTATTGATGGTTACAGTGAGCGGCTAGGATCATGTCAACTAGGTGTCCTCACTAAGATATCAAAACTAGAATGTGTGTGTGTGTGTGTGTTAGTGAAAGGAACTGTAACTGGTCCCAGTAGCAGCAGGATACAAACGCCATAATGACACAGCTGCCTCTCGTCTGCCTTCCTCCCCTGAGTGAAATAAGACATTTGGGACCTTTGAATAGTTTTTTGAAAATATTTTTTTGTTTAAAGAAAGGAAAGAGAAGTTTAATCCTTTAACTATTTAACTGTTAGGTGTCAATCCCTGGGAGGGTTTCCCCCTTTTATTTGGCGTGGAGTCAGAATTATGGCTTCTCCACACTGTGGAAGTAGCTCTTTGACACAGTTGAGCAGTCATTGGTCATAACAGGATCATTTAAGACTCGATGATGAATAAGACTGTTGAAGTGCATGAGAAGGATCTCATATAAAACAGTCTGTGTCTGCTCCTCAATTCAATTTAATTCAGAAGACCCCTATGAGTGCAAGATCAAGGAAACAGTTCACCCTGCCTGGGATAGTGTTACCAGGGCCCTGCCCTGGAGCCAGGCCCGGGGAGGGTGCCAGAAGCTGTACATCTGGTGGCCGGGCACTGGTCCATGGGGCCTGGCTGGGCACAACCCGAAAAAGGGACATGGGCCCATTCTTATGCAGGCCCACCACCTGCAGTGGGCGCCATAGGGGTCGCATGCAATGTGTGCCACATGGCAGCCAGGATCAGAGGCCATGGTGGACGGATCCCCGGCTACCAAGACCAAGACTAGACTTAGTGTCTCATAGTCATTGAAGAACTCTGACTTGCTTCCTGTTCTAGTTGTTCTCTGGAAAAAAATCTGCAGGTCAAACAGGTGCACATACAAAGAGCACATTATTGATTAAAGCCTGGAAAACAACTGAGGCATTTGTCAGCCCGGCACGCTTGAAATGTCCAAGTGTTGAAAACAGTTTTCCATTCGTCACCTCCCCAATGTCCACCAGATGGAACGTGTTTCTAAGATCAAGCTTAGTGAAGATTATTGCTCTATGTAGTGGCTAAAAGCTCCAGCTGAAGCTGTTCTACAGTGGCTGGATGCAAAGCCCAATCACCATATAACACAACGCCTCGCAGATTCATTCCCCATTCTGACTCTGGGATGTGTTGCACTCAGAGAGAGGAAATGTTTGCTGCTATTAGCGTGAATGCATCCCTCCCCGATGGCTAATATAAGCCCCCATGGTGGTATTGTCAATCCTCACAAGAACAGTAGGAAGCGCCTGAAGAAACCACCCAGCGCTGAAACCCTCTTAAACAGCCAAGCCAGACCACCAGGATGGCTGAGCCATCATACCCAGTAGCCGAAGGTATAATCTAAAGGGGACTGTTTTGTGCAGGCGAAAAAGAGTCAGGAATGCTGTGAGCAGGGCTGTGGAAGCTCTGCCATAGCCACCACCAAACAACTGAGTTATTTTTACACATCGGCTAGCATCTGGCCAATCCACCACCTTTCATTGCTCATGCCGTTACAAAACAAACAAACAAAACAAAACCCATCAACCCATAAATACGAAGAATCACTGTCGGCCCACCAGGCAAATGCCCAGTATGCCCGATTGAAGGCACTCACAGCTATGGCCTCTGACAGAGTGATGTAAAAGAGATGGAGTCCAGAGATAAACGCAGAATTGTTATATGTTGTACTAGAGACAACACACTCGTTTTGCAGGATCCACCTGTGTTATCGCACAGGGAGAATTGATGTGGCCATTCTTCAGTCCTTCTCTATCACTCCTCCTGAGTAAGTCTGCTCAGCTGCACTGACTTCTCACGATGTTCTTGATGAGGAAGCTGATCGTGACTTGTAGTTTCTTTCAGTATTCAGTTATGGCAGTGGTGTCCAAACCCAGGCCACGAGCGTCCTGCAGGTTTTAGACGTGTCCAGCTGATTTAAATGGCTCAACATGCCTTGAAGTTCTCCAGACGCCTGGTAATGAACTAATCATTTGATTCAGGTGTGTAGACCCAGGGTGAGATCTAAAACCTGCAGGACACCGGCCCTCGAGGCCTGGAGCTGGCCAAGTTATGAAGCTAACTATTCTCAAGGCTAATGTAACAAGTTCTTCAAATGATTTCGTTTCATCCGTAGATACCAACTCATCTCTCAGGTGCTTACAGCGTGATAGAAAGTGCTTCAATTCAATTCAATTCAATTCAATTTTATTTATATAGCGCCAAATCACAACAAAAGTCGCCTCAAGGCGCTTCATAGATACAGAGAAAAACCCAACAATCATATGACCCCCTATGAGCAAGCACTTTGGCGACAGTGGGAAGGAAAAACTCCCTTTTAACAGGAAGAAACCTCCGGCAGAACCAGGCTCAGGGAGGGGCGGCCATCTGCTGCGACCGGTTGGGGTGAGAGAAGGAAGACAGGATAAAGACATGCTGTGGAAGAGAGACAGAGGTTAATAACAGATATGATTCAATGCAGAGAGGTCTATTAATACATAGTGAGTGAGAAAGGTGACTGGAAAGGAAAAACTCAATGCATCATGGGAATCCCCCGGCAGCCTACATCTATTGCAGCATAACAAAGGGAGGATTCAGGGTCACCTGGTCCAGCCCTAACTATATGCTTTAGAAAAAAGGAAAGTCTTCAGAAGAGTCCAAAATGTTGCTGATTTAGATGTTCTGTCATGGCATAGGAGGATTCTGGATTCAGGAGCAGATGGTGCAGTGAAAATGTTTATTTACAAACTACAGAGAAATACATATGGGCTTGGATTAAGTGGGCTGCTTAGAGCAGGGCGATATGGCCAAAAATATGTATCGCGACATATATTTGAAAATTTGCGATAACGATATAACTGACAATATAATTGATGCGAGACAAAAATACAACTCCACAACTTTACCAGCGCAAAAAGCCCATCAATTTATTTTCACTTAAACAAGCAGCTGTTTTTTTATGTGCATTAAGGCTATATAAACATTTAACAGTGCAAATGCAAATTCCTTGCTGAAGTTTAACCAAAGGGCATCTCCAGTAGAAATGGGCTGACATATCCTGAGCATAACCATGTGTAATATCCACTGAAGTTAAAAAGAGGTGCTTTGCAACATTAAACTGCAGTGTGCAGGACGCATTTTTCAGACCATAAGCTGCAGGGGATTATAAGGCACATTAAGCGAAACAAAGCAGTCAGATAAATCAAACTTTATTAAACTCATTCTTCCTCCACTCCACTACCATTGATTCATTAATGTTGAATTCTCTGGCAGCGGCTCTATTCCCATGTTGTTGCAGTATATTAATGACTAACCTCGTATTGTGGATGGATTATCTCAGTTGTTCTCCTGACTGAAGTTTGGTCCGTTTACAGCAGGGGTGTCAAACTCAAATACACAGTGGGCCAAAATTCAAAACTGGAACAAAGTCGCGGGCTAACGTTAATATTTATTGAAATATATTTATTCCTCCAGATATAAGAATGAATCTTTTCTTATGGACTCAAACACGTTTTGCTGAAAAACTGAATATGGAACAAGCAAAGCTTAATACTAAACAATATATATATTAGCTGTATAATACCAGTAGGCCAGCTCTAATAGTAATTTGGTATGGCTTCGCGGGCCAAATGTAATTAGGTTGCGGGCCAAATTTGGCCCGCGGGCCAGAGTTTGACACCTATGGTTTACAGCAGGGGTGTCAAACTCCAGGCCTCGAGGGCCGGTGTCCTGCAGGTTTTAGAGCTCACACTGGGTCAACACACCTGAATCAAATGATCAGTTCATTACCAGGCCTCTGGAGAACTTCAAGAGATGTTGAGGAGGTCATTTAGCCATTTGAATCAGCTGTGTTGGATCAAGGACACATTTAAAACCTGCAGGACACCGGCCCTCGAGGTCTGGAGTTCGACACCTGTGGTTTACAGCATCCTGCCATGTGATTGCATTTGTCTCTAACCATCAGGAACCCTCACGTTAACTTTTATCGAGTGGAAAAGTGTTAGTGTTCGTCCTCCAGCTTCACTGTGTTTATGCTAACATAGCTGTGTCGCTAGCGATCACGTAGCACATCATTATATACCAGCTAGCCCAACTTCAGTAACCCTACAAACGTCACTGCTGTTTAGTTTTCTGTCTTCATTTATGTTGGAAGTGACAGCAGAGCTGTACGTTTTAATTTGTTCAGAAATCTCTCAGTCAGAACATGCTATATCATGCTTAGGCACTAGCAAAACCAGTGAGCTACCTTCCGC
The DNA here is from genome assembly GCF_057382275.1 of Copadichromis virginalis. Taxonomy (NCBI): domain Eukaryota; kingdom Metazoa; phylum Chordata; class Actinopteri; order Cichliformes; family Cichlidae; genus Copadichromis; species Copadichromis virginalis. Next base: position 4,389,075 of record NW_028188589.1, on the reverse strand, counting down.
TAACTTCCTGTTAACTTCTAAGTCCGTTAAATATAATAAATTCTGTTTTCATGGATGCCTGGATGTTAAACTTCATAGTTACACCTGGTAAAGCAGCAACACTGATCGTTTTATTAAAGATGAAAGAATTTAGACCGTTTTTAACTCTCAGTGATGTCGCAGTGTTCGTTTGACTTTGGGTCCTGAAGGACGGAGTTTAGGACCCAGATTACTCCCAGATTTAAGAGCACCTTAGTCCGAAAAATATGGCAATAACGACGGCCGCTTGCATGTTCTACAAAAAAATGGTGCTTTGTTGTGTATCTGACGGACAAACACCAAACCAGTTCCACACCACTGAAGTTGCAGCATTTTTACAAACCAGTTCTGGTTCATCCGTTTCACTCAACAATCCGCTTTCCCCCTTCTCATTCTCTATCGCCACCATGTGGGTATGAAAACAAAGGCACTGCGCATGCGCACTTTACCCATATTCTATCGCGATATTTTATTTTTTTATCGTTGCCCAACATTATACCGGTATTACCATGAACAGTATAATGTGGCACAGCCATAGGTGGGCTGGTAGGAATGCTGCGGAGGGAGGAGAGAATGGGTTAGCCAGAGTCTAGAGTGAGATGTACACTTACAGAGAGAGTCGAAACCATCCTACCGGGCGATGTGGTGACAAGAAGCAGGTAGTAAGCGACGTAACAGGCGTGTCTTTTCCTCTGTAGAGCTAACACTCCTGCTGTTTTACTTCTGTACTCCTGTGCATACGTCAAGGATGTCACAATCACATTTTACAGCATCCATGTTATATTAGAGATACTTTAGTCCCAGCAAAGTAGTGTACTGTTGTTGTTTGCTCCATTGCAACAAAACATGCAATGATATTATACTGAATTGCACCAGTTTTTAGGACGTCTATCTTTTACTTTCTGTGGGTTTTTCACTGCTTCTCTGCGATCAGATGAATTGTGCACACTATTTGCTCTTCCACAGCTTTATTTTTTAGTCTTTGAATGCTCCCATCACTTCTGTGATGACAAAAGTCATGATTATGCCATAGTCAGTCTATTTATATAGACCAAAGGCTCATCAGCAGATCCAAACCGACAGAAAGGCCCCGGTTTCCTAAGAATAGAGCACTTACCAGTTATTCACATTGAAATGTCCTGTAACGTAGACACCGTTATCATGGTTTTGTTAACCTTAAAGAACAAAACTATGTGCCTGTTTAAATATTTATGGTCTGTATATACATTAATAATATTTACCGTTAAAGGCAGTTTACTTTATACCTAGATCATCGATCACAGTGCATCGATCGGCTTCCTGCTTTACTTCCTCATTGATGACTGAGATGCTGCAATTTAGTCCTCCAAAATATTAAGCAGGGTGCACGCCATCCCATCAGTTTCCATACTCCTGACATAGAGTGAGATTTCCTGAAGCCTTGCTATTTATAGCTGCAGGAGGCAGCTTCTAGCTTCTCCCTGGAGGAAGCTGTCCTTGTTTTTGTCTTCATCAAAAAACCTTAAAATCTAAAAATACAGACAGCAGGTTCTTTGTTGGGCTTCTCTTTGTGGTTTGCTGTGGCTTTGCATCTGCTCTGCATCCCTGACCATCAATGTCACCAACATGTGTTCAATGATCAGCCAGTTCACCTCTGAGGGACTTTGGTCTATTCAAACTGGCTGAGATGCTGTGGCTTAAAAAGGTGGTTCAGACTTGAAAACCCTCCGATGGGCTGAATTATAACTCTAATAAGAATAAATAGCTACATTTACAACCTGCATGTTGTGTTTACTTGTGTTGTCTTTGTCTAATATGAACATTTTGTTGATGATCTGAAACATTCAAATGTAACATTTTTGGATTCATTCCTGTGGAGCTCAGGTCGGCACTCCCAGTCAGCGAGCCATGGCATGTATGTATGTGTATGTGGAGACATGTGTCTGTATGTTCGCATGCATGTATTTATACATACATGTATGCATGTGCGTGTATGTTTGTATGGGTGTATCCGTATGTTTGCAGGTGCATGTATAACTTGTACATATCGTTCTTGTGTAAATGTAAATTTGTCTGTGATTGTGTAAATACTTCACACACATGGAGAAATGTCAAACAGCCTTTCATTGTTCTTGTAACAGTGACAATAAAAGCTATTCTATTCTATTGCTCTGTCATGCATTCTTGCATCTCTTGCCTGCAAGCACACTTTGCAGAGTGCACTCTGTAGTTTATTTTACATAATAGTTAATACAGTACTTGTATTTAAGTGTATTTCGGTTTATTTTTTTACATCTCATAGCACTGCAAACACTTATAAAGCATAAAGTTTACTGAGAACCGATTAGTAATTAGGGATGGGTACCGGTGTCCGGTGCCATGATGGCACCGGTTCTGACATAAACAGTGGTAACCAGACTGAAAGGCAGCGCACATTTCGGTGCTTTTTTTTTCCCTGAGCTGTCATACACTTTAGATTCTAGCCAATCATTTTACGTTTCCGAGGATAGTAGGCGGGCCCAGGTACGTACGTTCTGTTAGAGCAGAGCTACAGATTAAAAATGCCCAAGGCGAAGCGGTCAAAGTCTGGCTGTACTTCACAGCAGAAGATGCAAACTCAGCAGCAACAAGTGCTTTAAGCTGATACTGTGATGCTGTCAAAGGAGGTAACACCTCGAATCTGATGACACACCTGGCGACGCATAGCATTTTTTTAAAAGCCGAGAAATGCGCCGTATTTGATAGCTTGCTGCGAGACCTCACACCGTGCACATCTACTGCGGGTGTGGTGCCTGTTATCGGACCCGGAGTTAGCAACATCCCCAAGAACCTGAAGAGGAGAGTCCTGGCCCCTAGCCCTGCCAGTGTAGCAGAAATGATGAGGATGATGATGCAGCAGCAGCCGTTCTTCTCTGCGTGAGTAGCTTAATGTTGTTCGTGTGTAATTTACGTTGAGTAGGCTAACCACGTTATTACATTAATGCATGTAAGGTGAACTAGCAAACATCATCATAGCTACATGCGGCTGTCTTCTTGTTTGATGACAGATACTCCCTTCACCCTGGCCAAAAAGGCTAAAATGACCAAAGAAAAAGAGGGAAACAGCTAAACATGAGAGGTTTAGGACAAAGTTTGTGTTTTTTCCATTGTTTAAGCACTGCTTCCAGCCAAGAGTGATACCATATATGCCCCATAGCTGCAGAAAAGGCTAACATTGTTATCTTTTTACAAAAAAACAGCTGAACATGAGAGGTTTTTGGACCAATTTTGTGTTCTCCATTCGTTAAGCACCGGTTTGAGCACCGGCACCGTTTCAAAAGTAACGGTTTGGCACCGGTATCGGATAAAACCTAAACGATACCCATCCCTATTAGTAATAAGAGCCTTCTTGTAGTTCCACTAAACTGCACGATAAATCATAGAAGTAATTCAGACAGGGAGTTTTACAGTGGGGCAAAAAAGTATTTAGTCAGCCACCGATTGTGCAAGTTCCCCCACCTAAAATGATGACAGAGGTCAGTAATTTGCACCAGAGGTACACTTCAACTGTGAGAGTCAGAATGTGAAAAAAAAATCCATGAATTCACATGGTAGGATTTGTAAAGAATGTAAGTAATGGTAATGGTAAATGGTAAATGCACTGGTTCTTATATAGCACTTATATAGCACTCTTCTACCCTCCCTAAGCACTAAACCAGTTCCAGAGCATCTAATAAAAGCACTGGCAGCAACAGGGGCCAGTATCCCGCCCAAGGTGACTTTGGCACGCAGACTGGAGCAGCCGGGGATCGAACTACCGACTGACGTCCTGAGCCACAGTCGCCTCTTTTCCAGTAGAACATAACTGCCTCAGCTCAACTTGACTCTACTCGACTCTGTTTCTCAGTTACAGTTGAGCACCACCTCGGTGTGGGTGGGGCTGTTACAGCAAAACAACCTGAAAGTCCCGTGATGCAAACACAACAAGCGATGACATCCCGGTGATGGAACATCTGCACCCCGTCACTGGACTTCCTGTGTAGCCGTTTCCCTCGTTGCCAGGCAGGTTTGAGTCTTGAAGGGTTCGCTCTCATAACTGATCCAGTGATGTCACTTCCTGGCCATCGGCGGCATGTATCTGGGACACAAACTGGGCTTGGAACTGGGTGAGAGATGAAACTCTGAGAAGCTCTTCAGACGACGCTGACCTGCATGACTGAGGACCTGCACAGACTTGCTGCCTCGCTCTTTGTGAGGAACGTCCTTCAGGAGTATGAAAGGGAAACTAGCAGTTTATTGAAACCAGCTCCGCTTCAACCTCAGATGCACACAAAGTAGACTCGTTCCCCAAGAGTTTGCACTTTGGATCCCAGGTATCGAACCAGCAACCCTCTGATTAGCAGATGAGCCAGTCAGGCTACAGCTACCCTACGTGTGTGTGTGTGTTGCCTTTTCATTCACATAATCCATCTTATCTCTAATGAAAAAGCCAAATGACATCCTCAGATTTGCCCCTCAGGTTCCCACAGTGTTCAGGTCACACCAGGCCACAGTCCCACATTTGAGCCACGACTGTGGGTCACACAGAGGACAGAGCATGTCCTTTAGCCTTCTTTGTTTTTGGATTGTGTGCCACAGAGTCTCCCTGAAGATGATTTTGGCACGTTTGCTGAGATTGTTTGAAAAACAAGCTAAAGAACACGTCCACGATGTGACAGCAGCTGTGGGCCTCGATGGAGCCCACGCTTGTCCTGGAGGCGTCCTCTGTGGAGCGAGGCCGGCTCACATGGTTCAGTCTGAACAGGGTGAAGCTCCAGCTTTGACCTCATTAACTTCCAGTAGTGGAAAAGCAGCTGTAGCTGCATTTTTCATCACTATTGATGGGATGCTGCTGGGACCTGCTGTTAGTGGGAGCTCAAAGCCTGAGGCCATCATTAAGATCTGTGTGGGTCTGTGTGTGTGTGGGACACTCACTGAGTAGTAGTCCACTGACCGACCCAAACACGGTGACTTCATATCACAGGAAATATTCAGCTCAGGCTTCTGTCTGACGCTTTGCTGTCTCACATTTAAATCACAAAGGTTGTTTCTACAAACACCCACTCATCTATCGTCCTCTTACACACCGGTCACAGACCCACTGCTGAACTCACAATATCATTTATTTTCCTTGTGTTTGATTGGTGGTACAGTTGTTTTATTTTGTGTGTTTGTTACACAGGAAAGCTGTTATTGATCAGTTTGAGAGTAAAACAGAAATTGTGAGTGTAAATGTGGAGATTACAGTCGTTTCATGCTGTAACCTACAAAATGCTTTGTGCAGACGAGTCAGTGAAATCAATCAATCATCGTGATTTCTTTAGCTCATGAACACAGTGTGGGGTCAGTGTTAACAACATGGTGCAGAAAGGAAACACAAGCGTGGAGTCGGTGGTGCAAACGGTCGCTCGTGCATCAATCAGCTCCAGCTGTGATGCATCTCTTTGATTAGTGGGAGCAGCAAACTCCATCCAGATAGCTTCCTTTGTTTTTTTCACTTGACTAATCAATCAGCGCACAGCTCCGTTTAGCACACACGCCATCTTTAACGACGGCGTGGAGTCTGTGCCCTGTTCCTCCCACACACGAGTGTTCGTTCATGTTCGGCCTTGTGTCTGAGCGTTTCCTCTCGGTGTGTCTGTAACGAGGAAGCCACGGGCAGGTCGCACACAAACGTGTGGCTGCCGAGTGTGCGAGTGTGGCAACTATTCTGGTTTCCAGATAAACACTGGTGGCAGCTGCTGCCATGGCAACACCATTGTGCTCCCTCCCTCCCTCGCTCGTCTCCCCTCCCTCTCCCCAACCACTCCTCTCTCTCATGCTCCGCCGGCTCAGAGAGCGAGCACCAGAGAGGAGAGAGGTCAGCTCGATTCAGAGGACAGAAAGAAGAAAGGAATAACCCGGAGTGGACGGGGACAGGATGAGCGAGGACAGCCACTCCCACTACAGGCTGGACCCCAGCGATCGCCTCAACGGGCTGGGACAGAGGAGGAAGAGACCCAAGAAGGTAAACGAATAGATGGAGAGCCACGTGGTGCAAAGTGTGTAAGGATGGAGCACCCCACCCTGCAAAAAGAGAAAGGAGGTGGGGTTAGGTGAGGTTTGTTTATGTGCAGACGAGCGTCCACATGATGTTAGGAGCACCGAACCATCTCTCACCCCGTCGTCTCCTGTGGAGTGTGTGGCTGCTCCCCCACAGCAGCTGTATCCTCTCTCATATCCTCCGTCTCCTGGTGTTGTGTTGCTCCACAGTGAGTCGTAGTAGGAGGCTCACATGCTGTCAGGGTGGGTCCCTGCTCGCTCTTTGTGTGCCTGTCGTTGGGGGTTTTGGTGTTTGCAGCTATCAGGAGGTTTGTGTTGTAGCCTGATGTGAGAAGTGTTGTTATTATCATCATTTTTAACATTTCTGCACCGCTACAATAAACAGACACACACCCATCAGCCTGTTTACAGATCTATACGCCCATAAAGACGTGAAACACACATTGCACAAATCTACTATAACGTGTTCATATGTGTTATAAAATAAAGAGGTAAAGTATTAGCTGTTCAGGTTGATTCATAAATATGACCTCAGCACGTGAAATCCTTCTGCTGACATCCCTAAAAGCTCGTCAGACCAACGAAGCCGTACAACACAAATAACCAGACCAAACCAGGGTTGTGCGTCTGTTGTTGAGAACATTGTCAGTAAACCACAGTGACGTCCTACAGAGGACTCGTGTTGTCATTATTTTTGTGTATGTCGTGTGAGCTGAGAGCTGTAACCAAAGGTAGTGAGCGCGTCGGCCTTTAACGTCGCGGCTGGTTGTGCGATCGCGTCGCCGCTGAACTCGTGAGAGTTTGTCTCAGGGATCTTTACATTTGAAGTCAGGTGAACATCCAGTGAACTAACAGAACATTCAGGAGCAGTTTACTCTCATGAATGTCAGACAAACTGAGGTTTGTGTGTCAGTTAGATTCTTTAAGTCATTAAAGTGTCTCTGTTAGGAAAAGCATCTGTTTCCTCCACTTCTGCAGAACTGCGTGACCTGTAGCATCATTGCAGGAAGTATCCTGTGACAATGAGTGACTGCACATCATCATTATCAACACATAAACCTGTGGTCTGGACCTGCAGTTCTTATTTTTACTGTCTGGTTTTGTGTAAAGCAGCACTTCAGTAAGCACCTGTGAAGCACACAGTCATAGTCGAGTAATGAAGCGATCCATATGTGAAACATATTCCACGTCTACAGGATAGTGGAGGTTACATGGGTCAACCTGGCAAACTGTACCAGCACATGTGATCACACTGATAGCAGAACACAGGTATGTGAGTCTCTACGACGAGGTCAGAAACCAGTAACAAATGTTTCATGTGATTCGTTTTTCTCCAGTTTGTCTGCAGTGAACCTTAAATACTCACTGAACCAGCTGTTTCCTGATGTGGTGACGTGTGTCGGTGATGAAGCCAACACTCTGTCCAGTGTTGGGCAAGTTACTTGAAAACAGTAATCAGTAACTAATTACTTCCCAAAAAAAGTAATCCTGTTACTTTACTGATTACTTATTTTCAAAAGTAATTAATTACTTAGTTACTTTTTAAAAACCCGATTTACAACCTGAAGAGGTGATAAAGCGATAGATCTTTCAGCCCAATTCTACTTTTTCTGCATAATCCATCATACAAAATGTAATCAAATGGAAAAGTCTCTTTTTAAAACTTGTTTTATTAGATTTAATCTTTTAACTTTATGCATCAAGCAAACATTTAATTATCTGCAACATTCTCTGACTTGAATAAATTAGTTTAACATTTAAACCTATTTTCTGCACATTCCAGCTCATAAAATAAAATATTTTTTGTGTTTACACTCAGTCTTTCAAATAGATGCAAGTAAAACACAGCAGAAAATAAATAAAGTCAAAGACTCAGCGGTCCTGTTGCTCTATTTTCACCTGTAAAGCAGGAGTGGGGTAGGCGGAGGTTTACCCTGGTGCAGGTGTGCCGTGGTCAGTGGAAGAATCCGCGAGTTTCTCTGTGAGTTTCCCATTACGTCGTAGCTACTCGGTGCTTGTTGGAAGTTTAGGGGTTTTTTCGCTGTAAAAAGAAGTTTTCTTCCCACGCACAGCGGACACTAATGTTTTTGTCACTTTTTATGGAATCAAACTCAAAGTAAGGTCAGTACTTCCACGCTTTAAACGCTGCACGCTCATACTCTCTCTGCACTCGATATGTGATCCACTGTTGATCTGCACACAGCTGTTGTCACTAACGGCGCACTCGCTTACGTCACTGTCGTGAGACATTCTCGCAAAAAAATCACGGTTTTAGTAACGCAGTAACGCAGCGTTCCTACGTGAAAGTAATGGTAATCTAATTACTGTTTTTGCAATAGTAATCCCTTACTTTACTCGTTACTTCAAAAAAATAATCGGATTACGCGTTACTGGAGCGTTGTTCTCCTGTGTAACAAAGCAGTGATAAAGGAATAGATGCTGATTTTATTAACTTGTGTCTTTGTGCTGCTGGATTCAGTCTGAAGCAGGCAGCAGTGCTGAACCTACCAGTGTAAATGTGATGGTGGAAGCAGAGGCCAGCACTTGGCAGTGCTAAACACAATAAAAGACTCACAAGTTCCTGCTCAAAGGTCAGCTGCCTTCAGATCAATCATTAACCTGCAGCAGGTTGTGGCCTGATGTGTTTGTAAGAGTTTCACTTTCAGGAGGAGAAGATTTAAACGAGTCACACAAATGTGAACTACAAAGTCTGTGACACACAATTTATGCAAACTGCATGAAATCTGACCTGAAGAAATCCAGTCTTCTGCCTGTTGTGGTTGTGACAGCTGCTCGTAGGAGAGTTTGTTTGTAGGAGGTGGAGATGTTCTCAGATCAAGTGCGTAATCGTTTCTTTGTGTAGACGCTAAAAGCTGTGAGCCAAAACTCTCTGCTCTGAAACTCTTCACTCAGTCCTCACGCTGAGAGTTTAGAGGCTGAACTTCTTGTTCCTCCATAACACTTTTCATGAAACAGCAGAAATGAGCTTGTGTTTCTCAGCAGTGCGCACACAGAGAACCGATCCTCTCTGCTCAGTCTGAACAAATCAAAGTGAAACGTCAGTGAAAACACAGCTGCTGATCAAACTGTGTCAGATTAATGCCTCAATGTTTCACTGTGAGGTTATAAAATACATAAAAACGATTTAAAGAAGTAGGAGGCAGATTTTCACAATAAGAGCACTTTGTTTTTAATTCAGTTAATGTCAAACTGTCATCAACACCTCTGTGTTGTCTCCGTCTCTGAGCAGATTCAGGCATTACTCAAATAATAAAGGCTTTTTTTCACTATTATACTTTTCATTAGTCTCCAGGTTGATGATTATAAACAGAATTATTAAAGTTTTTATCATTTCAGGCTGAAAATCAACATGAATTTGGTTCTAATCAAAGAAGCTCCTTTAATGTGTGTCATTAAAATCCTCACACAGGCTTAAAAAGGCGACATTAACATTAAAATAAATGAAAGAAGCTTCAGCTGAGAGCTTCATGCAGTCATCATCAGCAGCTCATAGCAGTCACAGCTCTTTATTACGCAGCTTTGCAGGAATTAAAGTGGCTGAAGTGTCAGAGTTTGTGTGAGAAGCTGCTTCATGGACAGCTGTACACACGTCTTTATTATTTCTTCATAAATCAAACACACAGGTTTGTCTGCAGATGATTTAAAGTGTGTCGTTGTGCAGTTAAAGCTGTTTGTGTGACGCCCTGACCTCCTGTGAATGAAACAGCCAATCAGATCCATCAGAGAGAGAGCAGGAAGTGTGTGTGTTTGTGACAGAACAAGGAAACAGTGATGATGATGAACATAAAGGTCCTCTGATGTTTCCTGTTACAGTAACGCTTGTTCATCTGTTGCTCTCCTACACTTTCCTATAAATAAAGGAGAAAAAGTCCGTTTAGTTTCATTTCCTACAGCTCAGAGTTACACTTCACATTCCTGCTGTCACATCAAAAAGCTTCACTTTGGTCCAACATCTACATGTTAACATGAAACACAGACAGACTCAGAACATCTGGAACATCTGCACTTTGACCCAAACTGTTATAGCAGGATATTTTCTGCATATTTCTTATGTTGGACCTGTTTGAACTGTAAACGACCTGTAATCATCTGTAAATGGTGTGAGACACACTGAGGCCACCTACAGGGCAGCTGGGGAACAGCAGGGATCTGAAATCATACGAGACGTTAGTGAGTGAGAAGAACAAACGGACTTAAGATGGCTCGAAGTGATCAAAGTTGATCTAAAACAGAAGATAAATCCACTGATTCTTTGTAAAGTTCATCTGCTGCTCACATGAATCCATGAAAGATTTATTTCACTGAATGTTTCTTCAAAGCTCATTTCAACCTGTTGAAGTCATGAATGAAAGTGCAGACTGAGAGTGGATCACATGATGTTTGAGGTGTGTCATGTGACATGTTCAGTATTGTCACACATGTCTAGATTGTCCCTGATATCATAACTGCTCAAACACTGATGATTATATTTGAAGAATTATTCCTGATGGCAGCAAAGTTTGAATGGAGCTCTCTGTCTGTGCTGATTTGTCGCCCTCTGGAGGTCAAAGCACAAACCTACAGGGCAGCTGGGGAACAGCAGGGATCTGAAATCATACGAGATGTTAGTGAGAAGTTAGAACAAACGGACTTAAGATGGCTCGAAGTGATCAAAGTTGATCTAAAACAGAAGATAAATCCAAAGCAGCATCAGATGAATGTTACCATTTCCAGTTACGGTGCCCTTCATCTAATATGGAAATGTGTTGGTTTTTTTTAGCCGTGTTGTTGTTCTTCCTATTGTGTTTAGGCCAGAGATGCTCTTCAAACAGCGGACAGACATGACCACATTACAAGAACATGGTGTGAGTCCGATTTGATATTCCAGTCAACGCTGAGAGACCTTAACCAGGAAGTCAGAGGTCAGCTGATGCTGCGAGCAGGAAGTGAACCAAGGGAAAGGTTCACTCTACTCAATCTCAAAGAAAATATGCTGGTATTTGTTGATGTTGATGGTACAATAAAAATATATAATATAATAAATAATAAAATATCATGTGATGATGAGATGTGTTGTTGGTGTTTGTATTTTCTGTAAATGTCTTTTTTAATGTAAATGCTTTGTTCCAGACGGACAGGGAATCAGTTGCTGTACGATGACATCATCTTGATGTTGACAAGGAGGGCGAGAAAAACTAGTTTTGTCCTGCAGATGGCGATCTTGCACCGTGTTCAGAGAGCCGACACTTTGATGGTGCTGCTCTACTCAGCTTACTTTAGCCTGGGTTGGACTCTATATGAGCAGCTTCCACTCTGGTTTCACTCTTAAACACACTTGTTTGATTTCACTTGTAAAAGTTGAAGAATAAATATTTTATTACAAAATTATTTGTTGATGCATTTTTTTAGGGTCAAATATCTTGTTTGATTTGAGGAATGAACTGTTAGGGTGGAAAAAGTGAATCAGGTTAAAATAGTGGTGCTTTATATCAGTGAAGATGTATAATGTAATTTAAAATGTTGATGATGGGTTGTAGTGGGCTTGTACTTACAAAACTGCCTCATTTTATTGGAACGATCCACAGTTGCATCCATTCACGGATGACATCTGACATCATTTGACATCTGGTCTGAACACGTTTGTACACAAGATGCCTCAGTTCTGGATGTTCCCACAGACTCCTCTGTGCACCTAAAGAAAAGGTCAAGGGTCAGCAGCACATGTAGTTGGGACAATTCTTCAGTCGCACAAACTACACAATGATTTTCCTCCAATGACGACTTTTCACTTGCAGAAATGGTCCTGTGTGATTTCCAGGCTGTGATATAAAAACTAGTTCCTAATGGCAGCGACTCACTCAGTAAACATGTGTTTCCTTCACCAACCTCACACACAGATCCAATAAGATCAGGAAGTGGGCAGTATAGTACAATATGTGTTATTCTGTGCTGCACTGCCCAAACTAAAGATCTGCTGAAGTGTTGGAAATGATCCAGATGTTTATTTTGGACGATACAGCAGAAGATCAGACATGAAAGTGGAGATAACACAGAAGACCTGCAGCAAAGGTCAGAGGTCAGACTGGGCCCTGGATTCAACAATGAGCCAATGATCATCAAGCAGTGACTAAAGCAGAGCCCTGACGTTCTGACATTCATCACACAGTCAGAACAAATGTCTGCTGATGACTTCATCTCATGAAACGACTGATAGATGTCAGTTCATTGATCAGCTGAGCTGCTGATCTTCATCGTCACAGAAACATTCAGCTTGTTTCAATCAGTAAATAACTCCCACTACTCCCAGTTTGAACTGTTCCCACTCAAAATGCTGTGAGAACAATGATCATTGTAGAACTTCACAAACATCACGTGTTGTTTTCCACATGTAAGATCAGCAAACACACAGAAACTTCCTGTTGCCACACACGGCCTCTAAAATCTCTTCCACGCTTTCTGTCTGAAGTCCACTCTCTGTGTCGGATCCACAGGAAACAACAAGATCTTATTAACATGGTTTTCAATGTGTCTCCTTCCAAAAAGTCCAACCAATGAACAAATGTGTGTATTTGTGGAGGCCGAACAAAAGCATGACACATTTCTCTGTTTCTATAAACTGGAGTCAAACACAAACATGAAGAGTTTCACTGACAGACTCCAAAATGCCCCCACAGTGGATCAAAGGGAAATCCTACAGTGTGGCCAGAGACTCTTAATGGCTCCAACATCAACACATCCACAATGTTGGATCCAGTTCTGCCTCACAGAGTTACTAAGACACACCCTCTGCCAGCATCACAACAGCTCCACCTGCTTCACCTGCCTCCTCAGCATCTGTACACCTGAAGAGAAAAGAAAGGCTCCAACAGCTCAAATCTACAAAGGATTCATGAAGTTTCATCCAACAATAACATGTTTGCCTTCCACAGTGTGCTGTTAGACACCACTGTACCTCTGCCATTTCAAAAAGAGCAGCTTGGGAACATTTTGGCTCCAAACACTTTGTGTTTAAGTTCTTTGTTTTCTTTGTGAAGCCGACAACATCTGGAGCTTTGTGACTCATAGAAACATCATTTTGTTCTTTAGATGACAGCAGATTGGGACTGAATAATCAATCACTATCAAACCAATAAAGACAAACATGCTGATTTTACAGGAACTTTGTTGGAGAAGCTGCAAAGACATGAAACTGGTGGAGATCCCAAACCAGTTGATAGTGCTGGTTATTCCAAATAAAGCTGTTTCCCTTTGAGATGAAATGACTTTGTGTCCTGATATATAATAAAGATGTTGTTGTTTTTGAGCCCCTGTATTAAAAGTAGTTTAAAGTCAGCTTGAGTTTGATGTCTTTATGTCAAAGCTGCTCATGATGTTGAGCTGCTGATGGAATAAAAACAATATAAAAGCATGTAGTCCAGACTTAAATGTAGCCTGTTGTTAGCTGAGGTCCACACACAGTGTTTGACAGTGTAAAGTGTGTGAAAGGGCTGCTGGTGGAGCTCACTAGGATGAGCAGGTGACCACGAGGTGGAGAGCAGCTGGCCTGGCTTTGACCCGGGCCACGCCCCCTTTCTCTCTGCTTTGCTGTCACTTATCTTCACTGCTCTGTCCAATAAAGCTGAAAAAGGCCCCGAATCAAAGAAATCTGCTGCAGCCTCTGAAACGTCTTCTGTTTCCTTCCCGACGGCTTTTTCACCGTCAGCCCATCAGACAGTCCAGCAGCATTTATGATGATGTCATGATGTTGAAGAGGCTGCTACGGTGGCCTCCCATGACCCCCAGCCTCATCACAGCTGAGATGCAGACATTTGAAAACATTCAGCAGACAACTGAATAACAGTCCAACACAACAGTCTGTGTGCAGACACACACTGACCTTTCATATAGTCAAACACAGCTGGTTGAGTCATTTCTCTGTGAGTCTAAAGTGAATCTAGTATTTGAAAGTCCACTTCCTGTATTTGTTGTTGAAGACTTCTTCAGCTTCTTCTCAAGGACATCAGCTGCTTGTTTGGCAGCAGAGGCAGTTAAGAAGCTTCCTGAAAAACACTGAACAGTGAGTTCACTGTGGCATATGACAGATTCAGCTTTCTGTGTGCAAATGTGTCTGTGTCGACCTTTCAAATGCTGTTGAATCCAAAACATCAGCGGCTCCTCGGCTGCTCACTTCATGCACTTCTGTCTGTGTGACAGTCCAATGACATCACAGCTGTTTCCAGCCCCAGTGTCTCAGGACTGGACACCTTTAAACATGTCGAGGATCAAACAGCGTCCAGCTAAACACACATGAAACTATCAGAGCTGACAATCATTCCAATAACATCTAATGGTTCATGTATGTAGACACAGGACTACAAGGAAATGGCTCTCAGCATCTGGCTGTGGGAACACATGAGTCCCTGTTTGTGTTCAGATTGTGTGCATGTTTTAGACGTGTGTCACATGTAGAAACACAACAATCCCACAATGACACACAGATGTGTTTGACACAGCTGTGCAGCTGTAAGTTGTTTCTAATGATTCATTGAAGCTCTTCTAACATTCTGGAGACGATCAGTACATGAATCTGTTCAACACGACAACAATTTGACTTCAGTGTGAACGTTTGCATTAAATAACCTTCTTCATCCAGCTGACAGCATCTTCATCCTATGATGTGAACAGTTCCTCCTGTTGATGACAAACCTCTGACAGGATCTGCTTGAGGAGCTTTTTCATGTGCAGCTCTCTGAGCTCAGGGCTGAGCTGCTGTTTCATCTTTAAGAGCTGCTGCCTCCTCGCCGGACTTGTTCTCCTCTTCTTCTCCTAATGACACCATTTCTGCTTCATATTAAATTCAATAAAGATGCTGACATGTATCTGTAGCAACAACATCATTGAATCTAGAACAACTGGAGCCAAACCAGTGGCTCTGCTGGGATCACTGGTGAGCCAACACTTCCTTGTTGATGCAGATTTCAGGGCTTCCTTTTGCTCCTCCGTTATAACTGTTCTCTCTTCTCAACACATGATGACACAAAGGAATCAGCAGTGACAAAGATGATGCTGAAGAGAAGCACACACTTCACACATATAACAGACCAGTGCAGTTACACACACCTCTGCTCGACATCAGGCCTCAAACAAAGACACAAAACACTAACTTGACTCTAAACAGAAGAAACGAGCAGCTGTTTCTGTTCTGTGCTTATTTATATTTGACACACATGCTTCTCTTTGTGCAAACACACATCGCACTATAAGGGTAACCTCGCACACAATGATTGGACAGCACAGTGATGATGCTGGGAGATCCTATACGCAGCAACACAGAAACACTGAGAACTTTAAACAATGATGGAAAGTGTTATAAATGACTTGTTGGCCTCTGATCTGTCACAAACAGCTGAAACGTGTCTCTCATGAGTCACATGAAGGTTTTTGACAGAAAGGACAAAAAGTAGCTGCAGTCAGTTTGTGTCATTTTTATATTTATTCATCTGGGAGAAAAATCTGAGGGACATTAAAATGTGTTTTCAACAGAGACAAGAACATGAATATAACAGAACAGGTAAATGAACATGTTTCAAGTAAACAGCTGGACTGATCAGGTCCAAACACAGAGTGATAAACTTGTCAAACAGCTGTCATATCTTTATATAGAAGCTCTTTATAAATGCTGCTCACTGCAGTCTGTTTACTAATAATGTCAAAGTGTTAGAAACACAGAAACATCAGAATGGTCTTTGTTCACAGAAACCTGTCTGGGATCCTTTGTTGTTCTTTTGATGCAGAGTTACATTATAAATATAAAGAGTTATTTCAGAGTCTCATCAGTTTTCCTGCATGTCTTTATTTAACACATCAGCAGGGCTGAAGCTCTCATGTTAAACACACACTGATCTATGGACACGTTCATGTGTTTCTAACAGAACCAGGCTGTTATCAGCCTGCACTAACATTATGTCACACACACTGAATGTAACAGTGACAGTTTACATCATCACACAATCAGCTGTGATTGTTTCACTGTCATCAAACGAGTCAACAGGAAGTAGAATCAATAGAAACCAATCATTTACTGACAGCATGTCTGATGGAAATAAGTGCAGATTATGTATGAAGTCTAACTGCACACAGTAACTGTGTTACAATAAGGACTTAACAGCGCCCTCTGCTGGAGTGTTTCAGTACTGCGTTAACTAGAATACACCACCTCCTCCTCACACCACCTGCTACAGCTCTACTCTTCTATGACTACAGTCATCCACAGCACTGATGTGAGGTCACATGGTTCATATGTAAGGAGCACAGCTGACCTCAGGTCAGTTTAATGACTGTGAGCAGCAGCTGTGTTATTGTCACTGTGACAGGGAGACACTCTCAGACACAGCGCTCATGTCAGCTTGTTCTCATGCAGGAGGATCAGGAGCTCCATGTTTGTCTTTCTGTTTGAATCATGATGTGTTTGTGCCATCAGAGTCTGTCATGAGTACTCAGGGTTTCACAGCAGCTCTTCTGGATGCTGACGAGGACTCCAACCTCATGTTTCACCTCTCTGAGCTTCTGATGTCTGTGAACACTCGTGTTTCTTCTCTGGGCTCATCTGGACAAAAACACCTTTCTGTGTTTGGCTGCAGCCTCATTCTGACTGACAGGAAGTGTGTTATCCATGAGCTGCACTTCTGTGAGGAAGTTTCCTGCTGTGTTTCCTGTCTGTGGACAAACACGAGTGTTCCAGCTGAGGACTTGCTTCCTTCCACCTGTCCATACAGGACATCACGCTGTCTGCAGCTCTGTAAATGCAGCTCCAGGTCCTTCCACGTGCTGCTCTGTATTTGTGCAGTTTGTAGTGTGTCCTGGGAAACGTAGCACACATGGTGTTCTTCTGCTGTTTCCTCCTTTCACTGAGTGTGAAACACTGACGCTGTGCTGTTGTTCACAGAGGGGAGCTGATTCTAGCTGCAGCTGGACTCTGTCATCTAACTGAATGTGTTGGTGCTGATCACGGGGCTCTGAGGGGGGAGCAGCAGGAGGACTCTGGATGCTGACGTCAGTGTATCTGTGGAAGCTCCCACAGCGTGTCTGTCATTCAATATTGTGCTGTATATTGTATCTATGCAAAGATGAACAGACTGTGTGTTCACTGGTCTCTGTGCTGCAGCTCTGATGTCATCATCACTCCCTCCTCCACCCTCAGCAGTCCCAGCATGCTGCTGTGGTGCACCCCACCCTCACTCTACACCTGAGCCACAGACCACACCCTCCACCTCAATATACACCACAGTTTTCTCTGCTGTGGAAATGAGATCAGGAGGAAATCATCATTATTATTATTTAATAAACGCTCACATTAATGTGGGCTTATTTGTTTCATATTAGAAACATTAGTTGAGTGTTTTTAGTATAAAATGGTCAAAGTCCCTCTTTTTGCTCCCCCCCTCACCTGTGGATGGGCGGTGCTGTTACCGTGGTGACAGCTTGGATGTGTTTCAGTCCTGCCTGGTTATCACTGCAGGAATCTTTCACATTTATTACAGGTAATAACTCTGATTTTTCTGTGTATTATGAACCAAATGTATCCTGATACACACAGAGATGGATGAGCAGAGGTTTTTTTTGCAGTTTATGTAGTTACTATGGACTTAATGCACACATATTATTAAAATTAGGGCTATAACA